>NW_022734971.1:0-889 GCF_011630105.1 Anneissia japonica | reverse complement strand
AGACCGGAGCGCTTGAGCGGGCACGATGAGGACGTGCATCGTCTCGTCGCCGTCTGGGTGGCGTCCTTCTCGGACAGCGCCGTGGATTCTTTGCGAATGGGTCTGTTGATGGAAGCGGGCAAATTCTCGCCTTACGAATGGAAGGACGGCGAAGGAGCGCGGGCGCAGGCCCAGCTGCGAACGTCCGACCGGATAAGGACGTTGATGAAAGAATCGTCTCCGTATTCCATGCGGGACGGAAAGCAGAGGATTTCGGGTCCGCCGAGCATGTTTATCGTAAAGCCGATAGGAGACACGTTCGGTAGACATACCATGACGAACACTACCAGGTTGGTGCTGTCGGGAGACCACGAACGCACGTTGGGAGTGTTGGGGTGCTTTAGCGATTCCGCTATGTACGTCTGCTTCGAGGACGATTTCTTGGTGGCCAAGTGCAGTTCGGATACGTTGCAGAAAAAAGGCGTGCAGAAGTGAACACGGATCACCACGATGCCGCACTTTTGCCGTCGGTCGAAACTGCAGATGCTCTGCTACCGCGACAGGTTCCTGGTGTTCGTCGGAGGAAAAGACAGGAGGGGGGTGCCGGCCGACTTAATCGACGTGCTCGGCGAACAGATGGAACGAAGCCAAGCAGAGAAATACGGTTACGTGTACGACATGGAGAGAGATTTCTGGACGAGGTTCGATTGCGTCCACCGTTGGTTCTGGTGCAAGGCGTGCAAACGTCGAACGACCAACAACAATCTGGAGGTTCTGATGTTCGGTAAGGTGCTCGGCGCCGCCGTCGGGAACAAGAATTCGTTGGTGCGGGTGACTGTGTGTGACAGAGCTCTGAACGAGATTCCCCGTGGCCGAATCCCGCGTAAGGTAAGAAGCACCTTCGTCATAA
>NW_022734970.1:0-1358 GCF_011630105.1 Anneissia japonica | reverse complement strand
ATAAACACATTTTGTTTTTAAATATTTTTCTATTATTTACAGATATTTGTCTGTGTACTTTTACTTTGCCAGCAAATTTTTGGTAAGTTTTACAGTATAAGTAAGTAGGCCTAGAAGATAGTAAGTTCAAGAAAAATATTTCGAATTTCCGTGACCTTGAACTTGTCCTTTGACCTTTTCTTCCCAAAGGTATAATAATTTCCTTTCTATCCACTAAATTTTATAATCCATTCCTTATCTGTTGCGTAATTTTGCTAACAGGAATTGCGGTGCTCTGTGGTCTTCCAAAAACGCATATAAAATCCTTGCAGAATTCACTGTGCGAGGATCATTCCCGGCATAATCAGATTTGATCACATTATTTTTTTGTGCCAAATTAGAACCATTTGGAAAAAGCGAGCATTTAATGGTCTGCACAATCAAACATGCATTAATTGATGATGTTCATTTTATTATCATATAATGTAAGAAGATAGTTTATGACAGGAGTGGGCATACATATCGGTCGAAGGGTCAAAGTGAATTTTTGATTTAATAACACAGCGGGCCGCACAAAAATTTGATGTTTCCAGTGAGTTTCCAAAAACCTCCAAGCACTGCTTTTACACCACTTTATTCTCAGTTTTAATGTTACTTTTTACATATGATGGATGTCGGGCCGTAAAAACCAAGGTGTTTTCTAGCCAATTTTGCTTGTCACAGGCCGCAAACAAATCGCTTTCGGGCCGCATGCGCTTTGCCCAGTGGTTTATGATTTTATAGTCACCAGTGACTCTAAACTTAAAGACTCCGACGATATTTAGTTCATAGATTTATATGCCTATAATGTTGTAATGACGAACACACTGGAAATACAAAAATATAAGTTCATAAGTTTATGAACATTGCAAAGAAATGATAACGTATTATATACTAAAATGTATCCAAGTACCGGTAAAGTAGGCATTTTATTATTGATTCCTTGAAAGTAGACCCTCTCATACACATAATTTGTTCCAATGTAGATTTTTATTTACTGTATTTTCCATGTACTTTCTCACCATGACACCTTATTTGTCATTAGCGAATTTTCTAAATGGTAAATCGCCTACATATTAACTAGACTTTCCGAAAATCTATTCATACCTTTTCGATTTGTATTTTACTTTATTCTTGATGATGCTTTAATAGCGAAACATCGAAAAATGACCTTTGCTCTGTTTAACTGATTACTGTACATACGTAAAAACAAATATTTTTATATAAATTAATACAATACGGTATATATATACATATATATACACATATATATATCATTATATATAGTAAGGCCTAGTATTATATATATACATATATAGACATATATATACATATATATA
>NW_022734969.1:0-1179 GCF_011630105.1 Anneissia japonica | reverse complement strand
TCATTTAGATCTCCATTTTTCACTAACTCCATGCAACGTTTTTTTCTGTTGTATGAGTAGTCATATGAAGGTACTATATCCCCGACAGTTGGCTTTGCAGCAATGTACCCTTTGAATGCAAATTGAAGACAAGTGAAGATATAAAGACAGCCGACTGTCGGGTACATATTACGACTATCTAACTTTCCACCATAGAGATATAATAAGAATACTAGAGTGCTAACTGCAATGTATTCGATGTTCGAAAATACGCAGAGCTGTGTGTGTACCATTTAAGATGGCTGTCATAGATTTAGCCAATAAAATTTCGCCTAAGCACCATTTGTGCAGTTGCGCCCTCAATTTACACAGAAAGTTCAGTATACTAGTTACCCGTATGTTTGAAACTCGAGCGTGTCGGTGTATGAGTGTAATGTACACGATTTTAATTTTCATTCCTTGGTACATTTATTTTTGAATAAGATGCTCCACTTGGCCTCGTTTTGGCTACGATAGTTTAATAATTTGTTAATTACCATTACTCATTATCATTAATGAAATAATAGTCAGTCAGAGGGCTTATTTATGGTAATAATATGTATAGTAAGCCTGAGGGTGGCGCTTTACTACGACGGCCATTTTGGATGGTACACATACATAACTCTGCAATGCTTCGCCATCTTGTCAGCACTCTAGTTGTTTAATAGCTCTATGCTTTCCACAAAAACATTAGGCCTAAGCTAGGCCTAGTTTAGTACAGTAGTTACTGTAATGCGAGGGTGGTAGATCGTTCAGTCAGTGATATCGTGTTATCGCCTAATACATTTTAATAATGTGTGTAAAATTTATGCTGTAGTAGTATACGTAGCAGAGTGACGGCAGCAATCCAAGCCTAGCCTAGGGCCTAGATAGTATACGTTCTTGATCATCGTAATGAAAACTTCAGGTGACAGACAATTGGGCCCAACTGGTGTGGACGATCGGACCCAAGATAGCTTCAAATAAATTGTAGTCCTAGTAGGCCACTGCCACCACCTCCACTCCTGATATCGTTCCAAACTACTGTAAAATTAAATTACTGTATACCTATCTAGGCCTAGGCCCTATGCCTACGAAATTTTTTCAAAGAAATTTGCTAAAAATATTACTGTAATTTGCCTGTCAAATTGCATTACTAAAATCACTATTTTGGGCCATAAA
>NW_022734968.1:0-766 GCF_011630105.1 Anneissia japonica | reverse complement strand
ATTCAGCTATGTTTAAAGCAGTTCTGTGTAGGTATATGATGTGCTAGAGTGTTTCAATAATATTCTTATAAAAGTTCAGATTTTTGTCATAAACTTCTTTTAACCTTGTGTTTACTGTTGTGTAGTTAAATGTATATACCAGTGAGTGATCAGAGAGATAATGAAAGTGCTGATAGGATGCAACTGGCTGAACTGAGGTATATTAAAAATGTATTTGTTCCACCTTATTGGAATCATCAATTGCTTTACTTTTATTCATTAATTCAGTCCTTATTACCAGGTCTTCAAGCAGTTAAACAAAAATCAACAGGCATGGCAAGAAATACTGATTAATGTTATTTATTTACATTCCATGCAAATAAAAACAAATTTTACATCAGCCTCAATGTGTTCTTTTTTTTTAATTATAGAAAAAAAAAAGAAAGAATCAAAATATATCATATATTTACAGGAATTTCCTGTCTCATTCAAAGTCGATGAACATTACTTCTTGCCCTTCCTACTATGCATAATGTAGGCCTAGATAAGTAATACAATACACATTCAGTACAGCACGGTCGACTTTGGCTTAAAAAAAACTACGGTATGACAGTCGACAGAAGACGGGAAATGCAATTTACTACCTCTAAAATCTTACAACTATTACCAATGTATTTTATTAAAAGGCTGGTATACTTATATATATCATATTGAAATATTCCACTAAAACCGGAGAACTTTCGTCCAGATTGCTACACATTGTCGCTTTCCTGGCGACATTGTTTAC
>NW_022734967.1:0-1128 GCF_011630105.1 Anneissia japonica | reverse complement strand
GAGGGAAAAAATGAAATAGAAGGGCCACTTTCACTGCAAGAAATGAAAAAAAGTTATAAAAATATAAGTAATGGGAAATCTCCAGGTTTAGATGGATTCACAACTGAGTTCTTTAATTTTTTTTTGTGGATATTGGTATTTTGCGGATATAGTATGTTGACTGAGAGGGAAAAAATGAAATAGAAGGGCCACTTTCACTGCAAGAAATGAAAAAAAGTTATAAAAATATGAGTAATGGGAAATCTCCAGGTTTAGATGGATTCACAACTGAGTTCTTTAATTTTTTTTTTTGTGGATATTGGTATTTTCCTTTGGAGATCGTTAAATCATGCATTTAAAACAGGCAAATTATCAATCACACAGAGTCAAGGCCTTATTACAATTTTGCCGAAAGGAGAAAAAGATCTTATTTGAAAAATTGGCGACCAATTACACTTTTGAATACGTCATATAAAATTATTTCTTCATGATCTGCAAATAGAATAAAAATTGTTCTCACAAATTTAATACATGAGCAACAGAGGGGCTTTATAAAAGGACGTTTCATCGGAGAGAATATCCGGCTTATTTACGATGTACTAAATATTGCTGAAAATGAAAATCTCCCAGGCCTGCTTTTAAATATTGATTTTGAGAAGGAATTTGATTCGGTGTCTCATTTGTACTTGAAAAAGGTGCTTCTTTAGTTTAATTTTGGCAAGGATATTTAAGATGGGTGCATATTTTCTACCATGAAGCAAAATCATCAGTATATGGTCAATGGTTTTATTTCCAAATCATTTTGCATTGGTCGTGGATGTAGACAGGGGGACAGTTTAAGTCCATATTAATTTTATTTTTGTTATGTATTTTAAGTTTTTGGAATAATGATTAGAAATAATGACAAGGTTAAGGGGTTTAAATTGGGTGAATTTTTGCTCTCTACCATGTGCTTGGAAAAGCGTCTCTACACTGATCAGATCAAATGCGCCGACGACTGACAACGCTGAAATAACGACTCTCATCGACTCTTGACTGTATAATTCGAATATCTGATCTGATCGTATGCGACCGCATTTGATCAACTATGCCTAGGCCTGTTAACGAATTCTAAAGTCATTGTTTTTCGATAATTGGATTTTAGATAAC
>NW_022734966.1:0-2054 GCF_011630105.1 Anneissia japonica | reverse complement strand
ACAATTTGTCACTTATAAACCATATCATTAAGTTTGTAAAGAATTGTAACAACAATGATTGACTTTCAAGAAATACAGCTTGACTGCAATAGAATTACCGACATCATCGTTAGATTCACCGCTAGAATCTACAGACATAGCATTGACACCTTGGCCCTGTGTAGGGCCCCCAAGTCGAGCAAATCATCAGTATTGTATATGGGAGTGACCTGACCTTGTATAACAAATAAACAATAAAGTAGATTTAATCTCACAAGTTTGGGTAATGATATAATATATTATATTATAATTATTAGACACCCTAAACACATGTTGGATTGTTTGATATATAATGTAGGCTATCTAGTCACATTAATGTAACTATTATTTGAGATATCAAGGTGATTGAATTATAAATCAGTTATTGTAAAATTATAATGGTAATTGAAAAATAGTGATCTGTAGGAGACATTATTGCCTTAAAATATTGCCTTCAGACATTGCGTGGATAATGAAATAACAATGTATTTAGCAGATGTTATTGTTAATGTTGTTGCTGCTGATATTGTTGTTACTGGTGTTGTTGATATTGTTGCTAATGTTGGTGTAAGACAATAGCACCAGTAACAAAATCAGGAGCAATAACAATAAGATTATTTAACATGCACTTCCTGTCGAAGTCTGTGATTCCGCCTCAAGATCTCCAGTTGACAGTGTAACCCCATTCTACGGTTTGAGTGCTAGCTTGGTGTTTATTGTTTTTTTTTTTTTTTTTCTTGCTTTTTATTCTGCCCTTTTTCGTTGTCTTCTTACAGTATTGTCGAGCGCATAGAGACCTCGCTTATTTGTGCTAATAAATCCATTTATTAATATTATTACCTGTGCTGTTGTTGTTACTGTTGTTTTTGCTGCTGATGTTTGTCATTTTATTTCTTTCATATCAATAGGGTGTGATGGCAAATGATCGGCACTGTTTTGAATGCTATGGCTATGATTATTTAGTGGATGACAACCTTAAGGCCTGGTTGGTAGAGGTAACTTCATTCAAACATTACATTTTCTAGAATCCTGAAAGCCCACACAATATAGATAATGTTTGCAAAGATTGTGCTGTAAAATGGTAATTTCTATTGTTGTAGCAACATCAGTACTACTTTTACAAAGAAAAAGGACATTTTTATAGTAAAAGTTACCTCTCTGAGCTTTTGTGTAGTCACAACTAGCGATGGACCATAAAGGGTAGCAAGGTATGCTCTGCTTACCCAGAGTGGCATAGAACCAGGCCACCTTTTAATTTATCCTACGGTTCACCACTAGTCACAACAAATAAATAGATCAGTAGCTTTCTTTATTTTTATTTATTCTTCATTTTTTTAATTATTGTTATTTTAGGATGATGATTGTGATGGTGAATTAAAATGAATATGATATTGTAATATGGAACAAAAAGATACTGTATTGTAGTCATATGCTACTTTATTGTTGTTTTGTAGGTAAATGCATCACCTTCTTTGACCTCTACAACCCCAAATGACCGCATTATGAAGTACAACTTGATTAGTGACACAATTGACATTGTAATGCCCAACGGGGAAGTACCAGAGTAAGTAGAACTATCAGTCAGATAACGACATGATATGATATGATTCAGAAATTGGCTCTGACAGAATATTGGTAAAAGTTTTAGAGGATAAGAGGTGATGAAAACTTATTTAAAATATGAATGATTTAAGATGACACATGCAGACATGCCAACCACTCCGAATTTAAGCAAATCTCTGCACTCCGATTTTGGGTCAAAAATAATAATGACCTTTAGTAACTATAATAATTTATAACTATTTTGTATTGTTCATCATTGTTTACGTGATGCTATTATTTGAATAAATGAATGTTAAATGAATGAAAAAGTGTGAATTGGAGTCCTGAGTAGTCGGCGAGTACATGTGTCTAAGCATTAGGCTGTAAGACTTGTTCATGGATGAAGACCCCCACCATTAACAAGCTCAGGTTTCTCTCCTGCCTCTACTGGTTTTTCTGTTTAAGCCCAACCCTGTGTGATGGGTCCACTAAAA
>NW_022734965.1:0-520 GCF_011630105.1 Anneissia japonica | reverse complement strand
TATGGAATACAATATACACTTATCTTTTAGTGTCCATATACTACTGGCTTAGAGTTGTGGCATTTTGCTGAGTTTTATTTCTAAAATTGCTGCTGTGTCCATTGAATGTGGTTTTGAATGTGGTTTTAAATGTGTGTTCAGTAAAGTCCAACGTAGGTTTCATCCGTTTTGTGCCTTGTAACTGTGGCCTGGTATACAATCCCTTTTTTGTTAGACATTCGCCTTCTAGTGGGCATACTCTGTTCTTATTGCAATTATAATGTTTTGCTTCTTGTTCCGTACGTAGTTTCGTTGTTAAGTAGGCCTACTGTAGTGTCTTATTGTGGCTAGATATTATTTGTTTTATGCTAGGCATGCAACTGTAACTAATATTTACAGTACTGTATATTTCATTAAAATCTTTTCTAATTTTCGCGAAATGGTATGCATTACATTTTTTGCCCGCTCTTCTAACTGTTGATTTTTAATAATGTGCTACGAAATCTGTTGGAAATTATCAGCTTCAGTGATTGTTGATTGA
>NW_022734964.1:0-878 GCF_011630105.1 Anneissia japonica | reverse complement strand
AGTAAATCTGGCGTTGGATTATTACGAGTCCGCCAAGAGCACTTACATATCGATACAGTCTTGCGGGTATTTCGTTGTTGCTACTGACAGTCTACATGTTTGAGCGAGAAGTTACGGTAGGGAGACGATCCAACATTTTTATACCGATTTTCGTTCGATAACGATGACGTCATCTATTCCGAACTTAGGTGACGCCAACGATAGATGTGTATAAGAGACAGCTCGCAACCTGCACCCCTTACGGATATCGCCACCGACGATGGGGGTTCACCGTACGCAAAACGTCATCGGTGGAGCGAACGTCATCGCGTCTCGCTCGACGAGCATAAAAAGGATCGTGGACCGCGTCCTCAGCATCCAACACGATGGAAAGTCAAGTCGTCGTTACCTGCCCGTTCTTAAAGGAACACAAAGTGAGGGTCTCTCGCTTTCACAACCACTTTCACAGATGCAAGTTGCGGCACACCGGCAAGCCAATCGGCTGGACTTAGAAAAATTTTCGAAAATCTGGACTTAGAAAAATTTTCGAAAATCTGGACTTAGAAAAATTTTCGAAAATCTGGACTTAGAAAAATTTTCGAGATTTCTGGACTTTGAAAAATTTTCGACTTTTCTGGACTTAGAAAAATTTTCGACATTTCTGGACTTAAAAAAATTTTCGAAAATCTGGACTTAGAAAAATTTTTCGAAAATCTGGACTTAGAAAAATTTTCGACATTTCTGGACATAGAAAAATTTTCGAAAATCTTGACTTAGAAAAATTTTCGACATTTCTGGACTTAGAAAAATTTTCGAGATTTCTGGAATTAGAACAATTTTCGAGATTTCTGTCCGGTGCCGGACACGTTGTTGCGTACACAAGCACCGGCGCCGGGTGC
>NW_022734963.1:0-509 GCF_011630105.1 Anneissia japonica | reverse complement strand
CTCTCCTCTAACCAGTGACAGAGTGAGGGATATAGCGAGCTGCGCGATGGCAAAATGTGAGGTGATTGATATGTGATTTTTACTATACTAATAGCAAGTTCTCAGTGGGGTGGTAGTGCAACTTTTTTTTAGAGCGTAACCCTTCTGATACACCACTGTCCCAAATACGTCGCACACACCCAAATTTAATTTTTCTTCATTGTCATCGTTGGTTTGATGTTTTGGCTCATCCTTTGTAAAATCTGCTCCATTTCAGTTTTTGTACTTATACTTATACGTTGTTCTTATAGAGATACCGTGATTGAAATGATGAATTAATTGCCGAGATAAACGACGCAAAGAACTACCAGTATCAAACACACATTTAATTAAATATTTCAAAAAGTAATTACAGTTCAAGGGTTCTCCATTCGTTGTTAGAAAGAGAGCGGTCGCATCAAGTTATACTGTAGTTGGCGATTAAGATGCTTGTCTTCTATTCCCATACAAATCCTTTCAGAGATCGTTTT
>NW_022734962.1:0-747 GCF_011630105.1 Anneissia japonica | reverse complement strand
AATGGTTAAGATTATATGGGGTCATCAACGTTTTGAAGAAAGAGAAATGAGGGGGTCAGAAAAAAACAATTTTTTTGACAATGATGACGTCATCGAAATATAAAAAGGGTTCAAATATATGAAAGAGAATTGTCTCAGCTATAACATACTCAAAGTTGGAAGACGATCGACCAAGGATAAGCGAGATACGCTCAAATGCGTATTTTCAAAAATGATGTCATAGCTATAATTCACTTCCTTTAATTCAGATGCCAATATGATGACGTCACAATGTCCGATCAGCCATTATGATCTATAAAATTATATTTAAAACTTATGTGCTTTCAGAATATGTAATAAAAATTGGGGGTCACCTTTCAACCTAAGGAGCTATAACTGATTAAATATAGGTCTGTTTTTATCATAATTTCACTATATAGCGGCACAAATACGCGCAAAGATACCTATGTTTGATGCGCACGTACGACATTGCTATTGGCCAAAAGATGACTGAAAAGAATGCAAATTTGTGAAAATAATGTCAGGAACCCAAAATATGTAAAATAACGTAATTTCTAGCTTTCGTACGTGCTGCGCACGTAAAAATGCGCGTGCGTAGTGGAAAATTTCAAAAAAAATTGAAATGCTCAAAATGTTCTAATACGTGCTCTAATTTTGTCAAAAAGTGATTTTAAGCATTTTAAAATTTTGACGCACGCGTGCACGCGCGCTATGATGGGCACGCGTAAAATTAGGGTACAGTACATT
>NW_022734961.1:0-2092 GCF_011630105.1 Anneissia japonica | reverse complement strand
TAAGCCACAAAAAAAAAAATAAAAATGAAATATCGGCACGCTAAGGTGGGGATTGTGCACCCCCCCCCCCGATTTTGAGATAGCGTTTTGCAAACTGTTTTTGAGATAGCGTTGCAATCCTTCGTATTTCAATGTAAAAATAATGTTGTTATTACTATACATTTAGATTGTATAGCTGTCTTTGGTGATCAAGTCGAATTGAGAGAAAAATAAAGTAACTAAACTAATTTGGAAGCCAAATATGCGTGATCCAATGTACCCTGTAGCTGGCGTCCCATGAACGACTAAGGAGTATAATCACCACCAGATGCTGGCTGATGTGATTAAACAAAATCAATGTTGTAGTTCACATATCAAATCAAGGAGAAAGTAAAGGACACAGATTCTGGACACTCGCCAATGACAAATGTCAAAAGTTTACCCCGATATTGAACTAAATGTAGGTATTTTTAAAATAATTATTGGAAAGGTTTGAATAGCAGTCCTGACTCTATTCAAAATATTTTTTTTTTAAATGTGAGGGTCTCAGATTAAGTTAATACAGTAATAGCATATGTCGGAATGACTTAGGCTTGCAAGAAGGGGAATACAAAAACTAACGAGTTCTATAGGAAGAGGTGCAAGGTATGCAAGGATGAATGGGACAAAATACTGTGAAACCTCGAATTGAAGCTCTGGGCTACTGTATAAACCAAGGGTGCTTTTGAATTATTTTGTTCCTTTGAAATTCATATACAGGGTATGTATTGTTCTATCTCAAGATTGGCTACTTTGCGAGGCTACTTTTACAAACTAAAGAGGGGCTTCAATTCGAGATGGGCTTCTTCTCGAGATTAAGCTCATCGGGCTTCTATTCGAGGTCTTACGGTATGGGTCCAAGTTTCAAAAGCAAATACGTAGGCATTGAGGGCGTAACCATATTTCAAAGTTCTCTAGACGATACTCATCAACTAAATCAGCCATTATTGTATTAGATCAAGTTGTTATTAGAAAACCACTACAGTATAATGTGGTTTGTAAGGTTTAAATCGTGGACATGATTACAAACTTGAGCTTAAAAGACAAACAATAAAAAAAAATCAATGAATGAATCTGATACTCAAAAATTTGACACAAATACAGGCTTTTTTACTTCTACATTGGTGCTTTGTTGGGGTCCAATTTATACCCAACTTGCCTTAACAATGCACATTTTGTATCAACATGCCTTATTAATGTGGTGAATACGCACTAGCAGGCTCAAAGCTGTGAAAAGTGAACGATGAAAGCCTCTTGACTCCATATAATAATCACGTTTAGAGTCCTAATAACCACAGTGAGGGCCTTCATATCAATACAATGTTTTCAAACACCATGTGGTAAATATTATCACGGATGTATCCCGCGACTTAACAAGAAATAATATAACAGCAATAATGTGAAACAAGTTTAAAAAACGACTAAAACAAACAAGAAATATTTTACTATCATTAAGATGGCCCATAAACATTATTCAGAATAACTTAAATACTATCTATATTGAGTTTCAAAAAGGTTAAATAACTGATACCGTACGTTGATCATATTGGTTTTTTTCTTTTGTGGTGTTAAAATATCAATCAAGGTTAAATGTGAATCATACAATCCCTTAAATTAGGTGACAATTTATGTGACAATTAAAAAAGGAATGTTCCTGTTTACCTAATGCCATGTCTAACCTTTAACTTTGGTCACTGATTCAATTTCTTATCTATAAATTTCACATATTACTTAATTATAATAAAGTCATATAAATTAGTAGCCATTTCAATAACTTCATAATATTCACATCATGACCTTTCCCCTACTACCATTCACGAAAATTGATTCCAACAAAAACATTTGGAACTATCTATCAATTTTCTATTAGGAATGCAATCATAATTCTTGGAATTAATTTCAAAATTCATGATACAGTTTACACACAATATTCATGGCCTAACACCTTATACATATAACCCAAACATTTTTGCAGGGGAAAAATAGAGGACAACACAGAAGGCAAGAAAAATCCAGACTTGAAAAGTGTCGAAAAATACTTAGAAATTGCTTTAAGCAATTCCAGTCTGACCTA
>NW_022734960.1:0-1138 GCF_011630105.1 Anneissia japonica | reverse complement strand
TGTTGTCATGGCGAGATAGATTATCTTGGCAAGTCGACATAGTAAAAGTTGTATGTTGTCATGGTGAGATAGATTATCTTGACAAGTCGACATAATACAAATTATGTCGACACACGCCATCTCACGGCCAAACTTTTTTTCAATATCGGCCAAAATTCGGCCAGATTTTAATCCGATTAGAAGACAGTTATATGGGTACATATTCATTTGAAATACTGCAAAAATTACAGGAAAATCAGGGGCCGTTCGTTTGAAATTGAAGAAATTCAAATAATATACACAGAACAATGTTAAACTTCTTTTAATTAATTTATCACCATAAAATACATGCCCAGCTACATCATAATATTAAATAGCCTAGACTCTATGTTCTTTAGTTGCTAACGCCCGAAAATAACCTTATGCGTTGGGGCGATCAATTTTTCTCTTTTTCTTTTTTTTTCACCACTCCCCACCCCCTCCCCACCCTAAATCCGCTTCTGCTATTTAAAATCACATCATTAAGACTGATCTAAATTGATTTAAATGTATTACATATTAACGTAAATTGTAGTCGATCTATAGCAAACATTTTAAGATCCTGTTATTGGTCAACCCGTTTCTCTCTTTAATAGAATGAATTAAGTTACATAGTTAGGTAAAACAAACTGGCGTTAAAACAAACCTATGAAAACTTTTATAAATACTTTTTATCTAAACTTTCTAAGTTCGCCTCTGAATGTTATTGTCGCAGTACTTAAAGCAATAAATCAATGTTGCTATCAGAATTATCTTCTTCATTCTCATATGCAACCTAACTCCAGAGTCTCTGCAACTTACTTAACTTACTTAATCCTCTTCATGCTCATAAGCACATAAGGCAGTAACAAATGATTTCCATTGTCCTCTATCCTGGGCCATCCATGATATTTCATTGATTGTTTTTGACATCTGTTTTTCTTTCTTCTTCCACCGTTCGTCTCCATGTCCCCTTCGGCCTTCCTCTTTTTCTTTTCCCCATTGGTTTCCATCTTTCTGCCTGTCTTGGATGACGATCATTTTTCAGTCTAAGCACATGACCCAACCAGTTCCATCTCCTCTTCCGAATCTCCTCGTTTATATCATTTATTTGGGTTTTTCTCCTAATTTCCATGTTTGT
>NW_022734959.1:0-577 GCF_011630105.1 Anneissia japonica | reverse complement strand
GCTACTTCGATTATGCCTTTGACCTTCCACGAACTAGTGGTGGCAGCCTTGCTCCGTTGTTCGAATAATACTGGAAGTTGTCTTGACATCTTCAATATCATTGGTAGGATTTGCCCGGAGAAATACAGTGAGTAAGTGATGTTGACAGATCTGATGATGAAATTACAAAATAAAAATGACAAAAGGATGTTAATGATAATATTAATTATGATGATGGTGCTGCTGACAATAACAATGCTGATGATTTTTTGAAAATTATGAGAAAGTGCAGACGATGATAATATAAAGTATGATTATTAATAACGATTATTATTTTGTACAAACCGAAGTATTGATGGTAATAATAATCTTACTAGCATGCCGATGACGACATTAAAATCTTGCCTTCTAATCCCAGGGTCCTGTGTTCAATTCCTGCCAGTTGCAGGATTTTTTCTCATGACATAAACAACTCCACTCCCTAAATCTCATAATAAGATTTAGTTTGTGTAAAGCATCGAGTGTGTATGTTTGTCTTGTGTAAGGGATTGTCACCTATTCGCTACTGGTAAACCTTGGCACATGTGTTGTGTGCCTA
>NW_022734958.1:0-1195 GCF_011630105.1 Anneissia japonica | reverse complement strand
GGGGCCCTACACATAGGTTCCTCGATCTAGCACCCAGACCAAAAAGACTTTGTTGAAAAAAAAAACCATAATGTGTCTCTGAAATCGATTGTAGGGTATATATTATATTATAATAATTAAAAAGAAGGAGACCAGACGGGGCCTCTCGACCCGGGACCCCACCAAATTTGTCAAAAAAAATTTAAAATGGAGATAAAAAGAAAATTATATTCACAATTTGAAGTCTGTGAGTGCCATTTCCGGCCATCTAGACGTGCTATAGTAATACATTTTCTTATCTCAGCCCCACAAGAGCAACGACATAATGTGTGTCTGAAATCGACTGTAGGACATATCATATTATATCCAGTGGCGGAATAAAGAGTGTGGGGGAGGGGGAGCTGCCGGCCTGGGGCCCCACTAAATTTGTCAAAATATTTTTTAACTGGAGACAAAACTTAAGAAAATTCATAATTTTGTATGTGTAGTGCCATTTCCGGCCATCTAAAGGTGCCATATTCATAAATGTTCTTACCTCAGCCCCAACCATGGTGGGTCTGAGGTGCTATAGACTCTCCCACTGTGAAAGTCTCTCCCTGGCCTCAATTTTCTGGATGCATAAATATAATTTATTCGTCGTTAAAAAAATTTAGGATAACAATGCACACCTAAAATCCCACGATGGAATTGGTGACCGGAACCCCAAAAAAGACCATGTTTAGTTCTGCTAGAATTTCTTCATAACAACTAAACAATATGAATAAACAATTTATGGGAACAGCGCATATTGTAAGTGGCATCTACTGTATATTATAATTATGCTTATTTTAAAGCCTAAATTTACAGTGTATAACTTATTACGTCAGCTAAGGATTGTCTTGCCAAAACTAATATTTTAAAAACAGTTAAATTATAATATTTATATTGCTATAATTTATAGAAATGTCTTAACATAGACGATCCGCTAATAAGGAATATAATTATTTTCGAATAAATCAGAAAAGATCTCCGTGTCATTTTGACTTTTTTACCTATTTTTTCGTTTACAAATATATGCCTACTATTCTTAAAAACAATAAAATTGATTGAAACTTTGAGTCCTCATAATGTGTCTCCCCACCACCCACTTTCCCATTTCCGAAGTTCCTGATTTTTTTCATATTTCTTTGGTTGGCGAATAACCTACCTTAAATCATATCTGTAGTAGTACAGAAGA
>NW_022734957.1:0-941 GCF_011630105.1 Anneissia japonica | reverse complement strand
TGCATCAATTTATTTTGGAAAAACAAGGTTTCCAGCTTCAGAGGGGGGCACATCCCCTGTCCGCACAAGGGCACACAATTGCGCTAACACCAGGCGCGTAACAGGCGTCTTGGGTCAGAGTGGGTATGTATTTTCCCGGTTAGTAATTTACCATACCCACCACACGCCACTCCCCATATAGAAAACAATACGACATAGGGCTTATCTTATTTATAATATAGGCCACGCACGTGTGTTTGAAACTAACTATAAGCATTTTCATCATGGTTTTATTTATTACAAACATATTCTTTCACCATCAATACACGAGGCCCTTCTTTTAGGTTAAAACAATATATCTTAAATTTGTCTTTCTTGAGTTTGGGACTATTATGTGTTTAAATAACTTAAAAGAATAAACCTAAAAAAGCCCTAAAAACGCAAAATATTTTTGTGTTTTTAATTCTAATTTCGTCGGAATTGATGAAAACTCCCTAAAATGTGCAATTTATAGAGGAAATTGGCCTACCCTAACCAGAAATTCGCGCAAAGAATTTAAGAATTTTAGGCACTTTCAGAGGATGCATTTGTCAAGGGGTGGGGAAAGATTTTCCAAAGATGGATATTTTCCCTTGTCCCCCGGTGTTTTTAATTCTAATTTCGTTGGAATTGATGAAAACTCCCTAAAATTTGAGTTTTTAGGCACTTTCAGGGGATGAAAATGGCATTTATAAAGGGGTGGGGAAGATTTTTCAAAGATAGATATCTTCCCCTTATCCCCCAGTGGTTACGCCATCGGGCAGCATAGATGAAAGGAGTTATGAAGTGGAGAAGGGGTTGCAGGGTGTTGTGAGTCTGGTCATTATGATATCTTCCTTTTTATTCTTGTCTTTATTTTTCTCTTTTTCTTTCCTTTTCCTCCTCTTTCTGTTTTCCTCCCTCTCCCCTCTTTCTTTTCTCTT
>NW_022734956.1:0-681 GCF_011630105.1 Anneissia japonica | reverse complement strand
CTTGTTGATTGATAATTTGTGACGGATAAACATTCTCACCAGCCACTCACACACACACACACCAACCACGCACCAACATACACTGCACATCCAAACGAACAACTATTTTGCATAGCTTATGCAAAAATTATTCACAATGCCCTGTCCTTGTATATAATTCTCTTACAAAACAATTCATCAGAAATGGATAGAAGACACATACAAAAATATTAATTTAATTTGTGTGTTTTAATACAACGTTATGAAAAACATCAAATTGTATACAGTATAGGCCTATAATATTTGTATATCCAGAGAGTTGTTCTGTCCCAAACATCTAATACAATGAAAAGGTTGTTTAGAAAAAATAATTAGATATGAAATAAATAAATAACAATACGAAATATTAAGCATGATGAATAGAAAATAAATATATGGATGAAAAAATAAACAAGTACCCAACAAAATATGAAGAGAAAATATAATAAGATATAAAATCAAATATAAAAACGAAGCATTTGTGAATTATTAACTTTATAGATACATTAAAATAATGTACATAAACAAATAAATAATGTTGATAGGAAATAGTAATTAACTATATAAAGGATGCAATGAACAAATTTATATTTATGTAATAAAATAAAAGCAAATTCAGCTGGCCTGTGTTTCCTGATAATATGGAGGGAAAATCCCTCTCTG
>NW_022734955.1:0-628 GCF_011630105.1 Anneissia japonica | reverse complement strand
ACTGGATGTAAACACAAAATTAAGATGTGCAATAATTTCCTAACAATTTATTGAAAATTTGAATCTTTTTTTTTTGATTAATGGATTTGGGCTCAGGTGCAGAAATGTTAAGAATTTGAGATTTTTAGATCCCGGAAAAAATAATAAATAAATTTTATGAAAATGACTAGGCCTATATCGCCCTGAGCCTCACCATGATTAAGGCTGAGGTGAGAACATTTTAAGAATTTGAGACTTCTAGATATTAAGGTTAAGGATTTTTTATTATAGTTTTCAAGTATCTCCAGAGACTTCCATATTACTGGTAAATGAAATGTAAATTGATCATTGTGAATGTGACAGATTATTATGGCCGGTAATTGTATAATAACATGTTTCGTCATTAAATAAATACACAATTAGGCCAAAAAGATTTATGTAAGGCTAACAATATTATAAAAAATTTCTATCTTTATATACACGAGTCATTTAAAGATGTGTCCCTTGCAGGCTAATGTCAAAAAATCATAAACAAATAATTTTGAAATAAACTTGCTCATATTGCAATAGAATACAAATTATTATCTTGTGCATAAAAATTATTGAATTTAAAAAATGTGTACCCGGATTTTTAAACGAAAAAATTATA
>NW_022734954.1:0-1098 GCF_011630105.1 Anneissia japonica | reverse complement strand
TGATGGGCAATCAAGGGAAAAGTCTCTTTTTGACAGACCAGAGGAAAAGCAATGATGGGAGTTGAAAAGGATATGTCCCAGGCCGATTCTGGAAATTTTGTTCAATTCTGATACTTATTATGGCTATTATATTTGAACCAAAATAATTTTGTTGTCCTTTTTTGTGGCAACCAAGGCATAAATGTAAGGGGAGTATTAAACCATGCCACTGTTTATTTAGTTAATGTATTAAAACATTCAAGTTGCTTCTATTTTCATTATATTTGGGGCATATATTTCATTAGTTTACTTTACCTTGTTTACATGCGTAGAAATTGGTAACCTAAGAGGCTTGTGGCCAATAGGTACTTCTGCCACTGTTTCTTCACTACCAGCCAACAACAAGAGTAATTGTAAAACAGCTTTTGTTTCTGTACTAAGATCTGTAGGTAAAGAGGAGATTCCTTTTAATCGATCTGGAAGATAGTAGGCTGACTACAGTCTCCACATCACCTCAGGGCTATAGGTTTACCGTTTCCAGAAACTAGAGCAGTCATTATTTGTTTTATGCAGTATACATCATACAAAGATTCTAAAAAAATGTAATGAAAAGAGTACCCACCATTTAGGCCTAGGCCTATTTCCTAGGCCTTGGCAATCAAAGGGCCAATCTCTCAGCATCATAGCGGTTGAGACCCCTTTACTGTCTATGACTATCATAAATTACATAGTCAGCGTTTTAAGTGGGGCCTAGAAATTCTATCGCGACATTACTCTACTGCATTGGCTGGTAATCAATTTAAGCATTGTTTTTTTGTAAAAAATCTGAACATTAGATATCAGTGAAAATGAAAGCCTTGATTTATGTGCTTCAAATAAAAGCAGAGAGGGGCTTTCAGAGATGGATAATCTATAGGGGCCTATGGTTGGGGCTGATGTAAGAAAATTAAAAGTATGGCACGTATGGATGGCCAGAAATGGCACTCTTAAGACTCAAAATTTGAGTAGAATTTTTTTTTTCTCAATTTTTTTTAAATTGTGAAATCTCTATAGTATGTTGCTCCCTTCACTAACCTTCATCTTTTGCAGCAAGCTTTTCAACGAGCTCCTCCAGTCGGC
>NW_022734953.1:0-2093 GCF_011630105.1 Anneissia japonica | reverse complement strand
CCGTTTCATGAAGTCCGCCAGCTGTTCCCTCCACAGATCCATCTCCCTTCTGATTTCCGTCTGCTTCTCTTTGCTGCTGTCGTCCTTGTTCTTCAGTATCGTCAGTATGGCCTCCAGCTGTTCGGGAGCCACGCTGCTGGCAAGATTCTTGACGGTCTCCGCCTCCTCGAGCAGCTTCTCGTTCGAGCGTGGTCGAGGACCTCATGTTCACTCTCGGCGCGACCTCGCCACTCGAACGCTTATATCCGAATCTCTCCGAAGCCACGCGTCTCGCGGAGATCTAGTCGTCGCAGAAAACGGCAACCGTGCCCTTTCTGTGACCAGTCTCCACCAGAGACACTTCGGTGCACAGGGTGTGATCGGCAAGCCTGTAACCGAGGGACAGGCAGTCGAGATTCTGCGAGAACGGACTTCGCAGAAAGACGGGATCGGTGATCTCCAGCAGCACGGCCACAGCCCCTCCGTTCTCCGATCCAGGATAGGTGGCATCCCTCCACCAATCGCGAACGACTCCGATTCCTTCCGGAGATCGGATGCCCGAACCGTCCTTGCTCGCGCGGAGGTGCTTCCATCGAACGGGAAGTCCTCGGAGGCGCCATCGATCCACGACGTCCGGAGTCACGTCGTACTCGTTCGCGGCTTCGCGCTTGACGTCGGTCACGACGTATCCGACTGCGAATCTCTTCATCTCAGTCGCTTCAGATTTCTCTTCTTTTCGTTCTTCCTCCTCACCTTAACGTAACCCATCGCTAAGGTGTACAGTTCGCCTTTCAGATGTGCGCAATCGTCCTTGTCTTCCTGTTCCACTTCGTTCGGAGTCAAGCTCAACGTTTTCTCTTTTAGGTCCACCACGGCGCGGATGTCGTCCGACATGCTGATCAGCGGAACCGTGAACCAATCCACGTGACGGACGTCGAGGAAGACGACACTACCCGGCGCGACAACGTCCCCGACGAGGGAACCGCAGAATGGAGATATGCGTTTCGCCACGAGAGCGACCGTCGGAAGGAAGTCCGTTCGAAAGAACGAAGGATCGTCGTTCGGATTCGGAAACTTGACTATTTCGCAATCGCACTTGGACCCGCGAGAGAAGCACACGGTGCCCACCAACCGGGAGCAGTCGATGCAACAGTGCATCCTTTCTTCGCAGGATGACAGCAGCACTCTGAGATCCAACCCGGAAATTGTAGATTCCATAATATTTTTTCCCCTTTGAATATTCGTAATAACGAAGGACTTTATTTATGTTAGTACTTTGTTGCTCATCAATAAAGTTAGAAATTAAAAAAACAAAAGAAAAAACAAAAAACGTATTTTGTGTCCATTTTTTTCCTGAAACGTGTTTACGTAATTTCGAAAGCGAATGATCTGGCTTCGATGAAACTTTCGGTTTCGGAGTCTCTCAAGTACACGTGAAACCACCCGTGATCCCTGATACACGAATTCAGCGATCTTTGATCGTATATGCAACGATCCAACAGCAAATATTCAAAGTGATGTTGGTAAAAATCCGGACCTGAAGGTTGCACGGCATTCACCAAATTTTCGGGATCGACGTCCATGCCGGATAGCAGCAGGTGCCAGCGCGTGTTTTTCATAGTCACGCGCACTTCGGCGAATGTCGGTCCCACGCACCCGTCAAGTTTCAGAGTCGCCAACGTGTCGCAGTTGTTCAGCAGCACGTTCAGGAAGGCGTCGGCGACCTCGGTGTCGTGTATCTCCAACGTCCGCAGGACGTTCCACCGATTTGATTCTACGGCGTTCGCGATATCCGAATCCAGGGGACCGTCCCTTCTTTCGACCGCGAATCGCATCGCTCTCACGTCGACTCCGGTTGCCTCGGTCCGAATAAGTTGCGTCAACGCGCCCTTGCTCAGTCGATTACTTTCGAAGAACTCGGGTTCTTTGTCTAGAAAAACGTGGTCGGTCGAGAGGAAGTCCGACTCCTCGATTCCGGAGTAGTCGAACGGTTCCACGACCTCCCACCTGTCGCTGACCGTCGACAGGTTGAGGTGTCTCGCGAGGTCTTTCTCCTCGTCCACGCCCTCGTAGATCCTCAACCATCCGTCGAGCGACGTCATGTCGAAACTTCT
>NW_022734952.1:554-997 GCF_011630105.1 Anneissia japonica | reverse complement strand
GATAAGCACTTTTGTGCAAAAAGTTACAATGTTAAAAAGTTGAGTCAAAATACAATTTTTTTTTGATAGACAAAGTGAGATAGGCTGAAACAAACTCTATTCCATTGAAAGTTTGAAGTTTTTCGGAAAAGTACTCGAAATATGGCGGAAAGTCAAAAATTTGCACTAAGTGCTCAACTTGGCGAGATAAGCACTTTTCTGCAAAAAGTGACAATGTTAAAAAGTTGATTTAAAATACAATTTTTTTTTATTAAGCAAAGTGAGATAGGCTGAAACAAACACTATTCCATTGAAAGTTTAATGTTTTTCTCAAATGTACTCGAAATATGGCGGAAAGTCAAAAATTTGCACGAAGTGCTCAACTCGGCGAGATAAGCACTTTTGTGCAAAAAGTGACAATGTTAAAAAGTTGAGTCAAAATGTAATTTTTTTTGTTAGGCAAA
>NW_022734952.1:0-497 GCF_011630105.1 Anneissia japonica | reverse complement strand
TTTCCACTAAGTGCTCAACTCGGCGAGATAAGCACTTTTGTGCAAAAAGTGACAATGTTAAGAAGTTGAGTCAAAATGTAATTTTTTTTTTGTTAGGTTAGGGTTAGGGTTAATGTTAGAGTTAGGGTAAGGGTTAGAGTTATGGTTAGGGTAAGGGTTAGGGTTAGGCAAAGTGAGATAGGCTGAAACAAATACTATTCCATTGAAAGTTTGAAGTTTTTCGGAAAAGTACTCGAAATATGGCGGAAAGTCAAAAATTTGAACAAAAGTGCTCAACTCGGCGAGATAAGCACTTTTGTGCAAAAAGTGAAAATGTTAAAAAGTTGAGTCAAAATGTAACTTTTTTTTGTTAGGCAAAGCGAGATAGCCTGAAACAAACACTATTCTATTGAAAGTTTGAAGTTTTTCTCAAAAGTACTCGAAATATGGCTTAAAGTCAAAAATTTGAACAAAAGTGCTCAACTCGGCGAGATAAGCACTTTTGTGCAAAAAGTGAC
>NW_022734951.1:0-1543 GCF_011630105.1 Anneissia japonica | reverse complement strand
CGAAGGTCGGGAAACCGCGTGCACGTCGAAGTGGACGGAGAGAACGAGCAAGCATCTCGTCATTATCACGACGACGAAATGCTACGACAAATGAACCACAATCTTACCGGAATTTTTCAAGTCGGCTCCTTTTACGGAAAGGATCAGTCGTTCGTAGGGTGTCTCGGGAATCTGAAGTTCAACTTGTTTCCGGTAAACATTCCTTCTATGCAACGGTGCGATACGCCTCCGTCCACGACGGTACCTACCTGTCACGTTTTTCGCAACAACTCGAGCGAAACGATCGAGATACCTGCTTTCTCGGGAGGTTCTGCGAAGAACTCGTTCGGGTTGAAATTGGAAAGCTGGAACACGGGTAACGTGGTGCGTGCCCAAGGACTCGGTCGTGATTACGCGGACGTGAGCGTACGCCGCGGTCGGGTCGTGGCTCTGCGGAACTTCGACGGCGGGTTCGCGGCGGCGACGAGCGAAGAGGAACTGCAACTCGAAATCTGGCACGACGTCGACGTCCGATGGAACGGTTCGGCGTTGCACGTCGACGTGAACGGAACAGAGGGGCTCGTCAGCCGGATTCCGAGAGGGGGATTCGTCGCGCCGACGGGTACCCTGTTGCTTGGAGCGTCGAACGCTCCGTCGTTCGTCGGTCGATTGAGAGACCCTACCGTCAACGGAATAGCGATAGTGCCTTCCTCTGCGAAACCCTGCCAATCTGTCGGTATTCGATCCCGTTTTCCTGCGAAAAAAAAGCTCCGAACGTACAGATTCGTAAAAGATAGCAAATTGAATTTCAACGTACCACCATTTCACACCTCCCGAGATCTAAAAATCTCGTTCGCGTTGAAACTAGACAAAACCGGAACCAGCCACGTTCTGAACGCGAACGGGCAGCAGAGCTACGTTCACGTGTCCGTGATCAACTCGAAGATGGTGGTCACGTTGCTGGTTTCGCGAAAGTTAGCTATCCTGAGAAACGCGAAAACGCTGAAGACGGGCGTCTGGTACGACGTGGAAATTCGAAAGATCGGCGACTTCGCACGGCTGGACGTGAACGGGATTGCCGGCACCCTAACAGAGATCGATCGAGTCTCGATGTTCTCGGGTGCGATCTCCGTAGGTTCCAGACGCTCAACGGGCATGAACTCTTTCGTCGGCTGCATGCGAGGGATAACCGTAAATTCGGTCGACGTGGAACTGCCACCCTCCACGGAAAGATGTCACCAATACGACGCCGACGCCGTCGACAACAACAACGAGCGCGCGACGAACGCGAATCTAGAAATGACGGACGAAACGATGATGGTACCCGAAATGCTGTCCTTCCGCTTAAGCAACGTGACCGGTGTCCGAGTGTCAATCCGACACGTAGATCTGCAGTCGGGTTCCTCTCGTGTCCAAAACCAACTCGTTTCCTTGTCCAGCGAAATTCCTCTGCGAATGAACGAATGGAACAGACTCCGGATAGGATTCACCGAAGCACAGACCTCAATCTGGGCGACAGCTACTCCGTGAGATTATACGAAGGTCTCGGCAGCACCGGCGGATG
>NW_022734950.1:3777-6016 GCF_011630105.1 Anneissia japonica | reverse complement strand
GTCACGAAACACGTAATCACCGCAGCGGCCGGCATGAAGAAGCTGAGCGAGGTGTCCACGATCCGTTGTTTCGTGTTCGTGTCCAGCAGACCCGGACTCAAGCTGTCGGTAATCCCGAAACATATCGACATCGAGATTTTCAGGAAGGCGAGAAACACGACGGCGGCAAACACCGGAATCGGTACTATCATCGACAACATGACGTGGAGGCGTGTGCAGAAAAGGAGGCGTGTTGATAAAGTAACGGTACGGTTCTTGGCGAGTAAATGATGACGGTGGCGTCACCTTCGTTCTATTTATCGGCGGTCGCGAAGTGCCCATGACGTGGCATTTTTGTGTACGACGAAACTTCCCGCTTCGTAGTCGATAATGTGGCAGGAGAACGAACGCGGAACGATGGTGACGATGAGATCGGCCGTGACCGATTCGAGCGAGAGGCTTCATCGACTGACGATACACCGTTCGCTCGGCGATGTTCGCATAGCCGGTCTGGTCAGTGAACGTCGACGCTGGTGGGTGGAAATGCGATTCGACGGACTCACGATTCAATAAAATACGATAAAGCGACCAGGTCGTTGTCGACGGTCTCTCCGTCGGGTAAGACCTTTCTGTGGTATCTTCCCGACGAAATTCTCCGATTCGCCGTTCGATGCCGAAGTGGGATCGCTAGCTTTCGATTCACTATCGATTCGAGCGGTTCGACGGTGCATTCTTTAAAGGCTCTCTGCAGATGGACCATAATTTCGTTCAATCTGGACGTGACTCTTTTACCCAACACTATGAAAACGTACGTTCTGAACAGTAACGATGACGTAGCATTTCAGTACTCCATGGCGTAGGTGCCATTACGGAAGAAAAAACCTTTTAGGGTACATGTCATATTCAGCGAGTCATACATTATTTGTTTAATAAAATATTGTTAAACTAAAATACGGTTTCCATTATTTTTTTATCATGTGTGATTGTCTTTTAACAAAAGTGAATCAGTGCGAGAGATAAATCAAGAGATGTAAACCAATTTTTGTTTGTTCTCTTTGGTTTACTTTATTTTACATCGCAAACGCACAATATTCTGCCGGTGTCCGGCCTTTTTTCTGCAAAGTATCCGAACTGCACTTGGCCACCGAGAAATCGTCCTCGAAGCAGACGTACAGAGCGGAATCGCTTGAACACCCCAACACTCCAAACGTGCGTTCGTGGTCTCCCGACAGAACCAACCTGGTAGTGTTCGTCATGGTATGTCGACCGAACGTGTCTCCTATCGGCTTTACGATGAACATGCTCGGCGGACCCGAAATCCTCTGCTTTCCGTCCCGCATGGAATACGGAGACGATTCTTTCATCAACGTCCTTATCCGGTCGGACGTTCGCAGCTGGGCCAGCGCCCGCGCTCCTTCGCCGTCCTTCCATCCGTAAGGCGAGAATTTGCCCGCGTCCATCAACAGACCCATTCGCAATGAATCCACGGCGCTGTCCGCGAACGACGCCACCCAGACGGCGACGAGACGATGCACGTCCTCGTCGTGCCCGCTCAAGCGCTCCGGTCTGTTGATCATGTGATCGATCAGACTCGGCAGTATCCGGGAGAGCCAACTCGCCATCTGCACGGGTTTCTTCACGAACATGTCGTGTATCAGAGGAGACCAGAACAGAAGCGTGTCGCATATCATATTTCTTATCAGATTTCCATTCTCGCGAGAGGAAATCACGTTCGTCAGATCCACCAGCAGTCGCGTTCTTTTCTCGTCTGCGAACATGTCCTTCGCGTCTTCTAGGAGGGTGGGCATGTTTTCGTTCCTCAGACCGGGAAATATAACCGAGCTGCTTACCAGCGACGTCGCGATTGCAGTCAGCGCGTCGATTTCGTTCGTGAACATCACCGTCTTGGTCAAGGAGATGATGTTAAGGCACGTGATGTCCTCGACCTTCAGTTTACGGCTCAACTGCTGCACAGCTTTTGGGTCCAACCATCGAGGAACCTTGTACCAGATGACGTCGTTCACGTCGTCGACCACGAAGTGTATGTTGTTCAGCGCCGGCATGTTGCCTTTCAACCTGTACTGCGGATCCGTTCCTTCTCTCAGCGGACCGTCGAAGAACGGATTGTGCCTCGTCTCTTATACACATCTAGATGTGTATAAGAGACAGGTACTCCATGGCGTAGGTGCCATTACCCTGGCGTAATCGACGTGGCCCACCGGCCGAACCGTTGCCGTCGGTTTCGGTTTCTTGCTGGCGT
>NW_022734950.1:0-2950 GCF_011630105.1 Anneissia japonica | reverse complement strand
TCGGCGACGTCGAGACGACATTCCGAAATGGATCGACGTCTTTTTTCCGAGCCCATTTTCACTACCAAATCGCTAATACCCTTCTGTCGACGAGAAAGTGCAGCATGCATTTCCACCCACCTTCTCGTCTGACCCAATCTCCACATCTGTCGTCGAGAAGGACGCCGACTGCGCGCGCAACTACCATCTTCTCGAACGTGTTCGAACGCGAAAGGAGACGACGATGCGTCCCCAGTTCACGGTACCCTCTTCGAACACCGAGGATATCGCCTCTCGAGGATCGCTCGCGTTTCGAGGGACGATGTCTTTCGCTCTCACTCCGAACGGAATGCTCTCCACCAACCGATCGAGTGCGACGCAGTACGGATTTCCTTCGGATTCTTCGACTATGTACGCCCTCGCTATGCTTCCGGCGTCGACTTCGCCTTGATCGCCCCGTTTCTTTCGGGTGAAGCACGTTCCAATCTCTTTATCGAATGTAGGAGATTAATATTAAAAAAAAAAGATACAAAAATAAATAACGCAAGAATAACCAGTTAACGTTAATGATTTCATGTTTTATTTTGTTTATTCTTTCGACAAATTCAAAATCCGAGATTGCATTCGCACTGGGAGAATCCGTCCCATTCGGCGGTGCAGTATTCGCAGACGACCATCGACCTTTTCTCTTCTTCCTCGTTACCTAAATCGAGCCATTCATCTACGTCCAGTTTTCTGGTTTCCAAGGCCAACGAGAGGCATTCGGCGTCCAGGCAGATTCTTCTTGGTCTTCTATCTGTTCGGCGTAATCGTCGATCGTTTCGATCAATTCGTCGACCCGACTTAGCATCTCCGAATGCGAAGTGGCGTCGATCACGTTCTCCATCTTCAGGTCTCCGTGAACTACGTTTCGTTTCAAGCAACCGACGCAGGCGTCCACAATTTGCCGAAAGAAGCATCTGCATCTCTCCTTCAGGATACTGCCGACTTTCTCCAGAACTTGAAATAGGTCGGAGCTCCGAAGCGGCCGTTCCATCACGAGTAGATGGCAATCTCGGACCTGGTGCACGTCCACAAATCCGATGCAACCCTCGATCCCTGAGACCACACGTAGGAAGTGCGCCTCCGCCAATATCGTTTCGCCTGATTCGTTCGTCAGGTAGGACGCCGAGGAGTTTCTCACTACCTTCACGGCGACCGACAGTCCGTCGGCTCTTCTGATCGCCGAGTAAACGCTTCCGAAAGCACCGTCCATTAAGTGGCCCGAGAAGTCGTACAGGTCCATAGTTGTTGTCTTTTTCGTTTGACACAGATAGAAGTTAGGTAGAAAAGAAAAAGAATGCAAAACTAATAACAATTTTGTTTTTGTTTCCTCTCTTATTGGTTTTTCAAAACACATTCTCTCCGTGCTGCACCAGAAGCTTGTCGCACGCGGCGAGCAGTTCGACGTCGACCGAGTGAGGAGGGATCGACCGATCGAAAATGCCGTTCGTCGGACGAGCAGCACAAACACACCGCGATCTTCTTCGTCGCTGCTGCTTTCTTCGTCGTTGCCTCCCCCGGCACCGTCCACCTCCACGTCGTCGTGTCCTCTCCGCAGCAGCTGCTGGAGCTGCCTGATGATGGACCTGATCTTCGGTTCGTTGGACGCCTTGCTTCGGGATGCCATAAGCTCTCGATCGCGGCGCTCGTGCTTGAAGTCCTCCTTGTACGATTCGCACTGAGCCTTCAGCAGGAAGTTCATATCCGAGAGGCTCTTGTACTGTTTGCACAACCTCACGGTGTCCGGAAGCATGTTCTTCAGAACTTGGTAGTCGTTCTTCGCTTTGTCCAACTGCTCCCTGAGGAGCGCTCTCTCCCTTCTCCCGACGTTTTCGTCGTTCTTCAGAGACTGACAATCGTTTCTAAATCTATCGATCTGCTGCATGAGAAAATCTTGTTCTTTCTTCACCCTGTCGAGTTCTTTGTTAGCGGCGTCCACCTCGACTCCGGCGGCGACCCGTCCCAGTCTGACGTAATCGGGCGCCGAGGGCGGCGGGTGCCCGTAGCTCTCCGCCACGTCCGCTCGAGCTCGCCGACGGTCCATCTCGTTCAGCATCGCACGTTTGGACTGATGCATCTCGTCCAACTCCTTCTGAAGCTTCTCTGCTAATTCCTTCGACTTTCCCATGCCTCCTTTCGAACGTTTAATGCGGACACGAAGCCCTACGCATCACACTTATAATCGCGAAGGATGTACCCCATGACGTCAAGTGACGTCATCGCTCGAAATGATGAGCTTCGAAGTCTGTCTTCGTGAACAGTTCGAGTTGCGGACTCCTGTTCCTACCGCGATAGTCGCTGACGAATTCGCCTATCGCCTTCACCATGTACGGCGTGACGCGTCCGCTCCTCGTCCGGCAAACGTAGTTGGCCACCTTCATGCGTTCGTGCAGCTGGCGTCGATCGTCGCAGAACAGCAACGTCGGGTACAGATGATTGAGCACGGTCGGTCCGTCGCACTTTCTCATGCCGACGACCAGGTAGACCTTGGTGCCGGCGCGCGCCTCCCGACTGGTTTCGTGCGCGCCGGACAGAGTCGTGATCATCCTTCCGCAGTGTTGGGTGGTTATGCACGGAAAGGCCTCGCCCGAGTACGCGTCCTTGCCATCGTACGAAAGGTGGTATCCGATGGGTTGGAAGTAGGCGTTGAAGTCGCGTGGGGATTGCATCCTCGCGAGCACCGACCCGAAACTGTCGAAGCCGCGACGTCCGCACACGGTTTCCACGTACTCGGAGTACGGTGCGTCAAAGTCGAAATCTTCGTTGATCTCTAGCGTCGCCTCCTCGTCGATCATGCTCTGTAGCTGGGCCAACGGCACCGTCCTCTTGCCGAGGTTGGGATTGGAGCAGGGTTCTGGCAGTTTGTAAGGATTCGTCGGTTGAGGCATTGCCGTCGACATCTTATCTTGACCGTTGTACAGGAGGAGCA
>NW_022734949.1:0-720 GCF_011630105.1 Anneissia japonica | reverse complement strand
GGTCCTGATGTAGTTTGGGATGTATGTAATTTTGTAATCTAATACCCTGTGATTGTGTAAGTAACAACTAAGTACAATTCAATTGGTCAATTTTTTTTTTTAAAGATTTTTTATTGGTTGAGAATCTATGCTGTAGCCAATAAATAAAAGCCTTATTTGGGAATAATCATCTATTTTATGGAATAAATACAGAGTTCCTTCATTATATTAAAGTTTTGGTTTGTTTATTTAGTTATGTAATCAGAAACTACTACAACATCTTATTTTATGGGAACCTTAATTTGTTTATTTATTATTTCATTTGTTTTATGAAATGACAATAATAATAATAATAATAATAATAATAATAATAATAATAATATTGGCAATAAATGGTTACAATACTGTAACTTACAAAGCAGCTTTTAAAAAATAGTAACATTGCATGCGTTAAAAAAGATGCTTTTAAATTAGTATTAGAAACTTTTTAGTAGGAATAATACATATATACAGTACGGTACAGTAAAATGTACAATAGTCAGCGAGTTCGTCAAACAAGGTTTAAAAAAAGTCTCGCCTTGGGTAGCATCTTTTTAAAGAAAATAATTAATTTCATTTAAAAAAACAAAAGTTACTGATTGATTAAATAATTCTATTTTAAATAAGAAATGATTTTTGCGCAGTTAGGCAACATAGGACAACATTTAAAAGATCATTATATTAGTGCTACTGAAACTGTTA
>NW_022734948.1:0-1264 GCF_011630105.1 Anneissia japonica | reverse complement strand
GTACTGCGGTACAGCACTGCTACTACCATACTTAAATAAGATATGAGCATGTTGTGACGTAGCTTAAAAATTGGCGCCACTAATTGTGAGCCCTCAAGTTGTACAAAAGGAAAAGACCAGTGGTCTATAGACCGTAACAATATCGTACGCCTCTGCGTTTCTAAACAGTATCACGCCGGCCGAGATAGAGAGAGGTCGATTCCCACCGGGGACTGCAAAATATGCTACAGTATGGCAAACTATGGCAAACAATTATCATCACACTCGAAATTTCAGGCTATGCAAAAGCCATGTAATTCATTTAATGTATTAAGATAATAAAATAACAGGTACAGTCCAAAAAGGGCTGAGCAAAGCAATATTGTGTCATTAATATTATTAGGAAATCGTGATGATGTTACAATTATGTAAATGGCGATTCTAAACAAACTAATAATAACAAAAAAATGTCTGCTTCATCAACGATTGTATTCATTCAGACATCTGCCTGACTTAAACAAACACAACGAATGCCAGTATTTTAAGAGAATGAAATATCACGCATAGGCCTATTTAAAGGCTCATAAGCGAAGCATTATATTTTAATTAAAAAATATCAACAATATGAGATTGACTTTCCATGCAGTAAAACATTTAATGTTGGTTTAATAGCTTTAAATAATGGATATTTTCAGTTTTAAAAAAACAGTGTTTGTGGGGTAGCAATTATATTGTTATTAAAAGCAAGTCGCTTGCATTTAAAACGTGTTGTGATTCGGGAATCAATTACATGGAAGATACCTTTACCAATGGTGTTCTAGCCCCTGTTGACGTCATACGTCAAAAGCTGAAGAAGACTAATAATTACGTCGGTGAATATTGGATGGTAATTAATGCATTACCTATGAAATGGAAATGTATTATCTAATTTAGCGGCGCTTATTCGATAGCGGCGGTTATTCGAGAGCGTTGCTTATTCGAGAATTTACGGTATCCGATATAAAAAATCATATAAAGTAAAACCAATGATAATATAGAATATAAATAATTCTAAATTCTTCAGATATCACAATCTACAGTTCTACTAATGATATTAGGCCTATAATTAAAATAGTTCAACTTTTTAATCTTCACACACTAGAAATAGTAGAATAATTATACAAATCATCGACTGACATTATTTTAATTGAAAGGAAGGCCACAAAATATACAGATATATCGTGGAAATACTAAACCTCATACATACAAAACTACTGCAGTCTGTATACAAAATGCTATAGGAATA
>NW_022734947.1:0-1430 GCF_011630105.1 Anneissia japonica | reverse complement strand
CAGAAGGTGATTAAATTCTTTCACTTAGCAGTTTAGTAGGAAATGTTTTTATATACTATGTGTGTAGTGAAATTAAAAAAAAAAAAAAATCCTGAAAATATGTGACCCACTCTAGCAAAACTAGCTGTTTGTTTGAAAAATTCAAAATTGAGTATTGGTATTGTTAGAATCAGGTATTTTATGGTAATTGGTTGAGTACTATAGCGAAGTTATGAATATTTAATTCATTGGATATCAGCCATGTAGGTTTTGAGAAAACAGCTTCCAAAGATAAGATAAGATAACATTATTATTCCACTAAGGTAAACTCTTTGCTTGTCATTGCAAAGACAAAAAAGATGTAAAAATATACATGAAAAGGTTCAGTACAAGTAAAGTTATTATCATCAATATTATTAATAAAGTGTTTGTTGTTATTATTATTATCATTATCAATGTTACTACTGTTAAAATAATTATTATCATTATTATTATTATTATTTATTATTATTATCACTACAATTGCAACAGCTTTCATCATTATTCCGAAATTAATAGTTTATTACTAAGATTTTTATTTTAAAAATAATTTTAATGTACTAATCAGTTAAATATATTGATTGATATTTTGCAGAAATGTTTTTCAATATATCTTCTTTTATAAAATGCAAACACCTGAAAATGTTAAAAATTCTGATTCTTGAACGTTATGGATGTTTGTGGCATAGCCATATGGATAGTTTTAGTTTTTCTAGGTTATCTTAATTGGATTTCAATTACTTGGTTTTTTTTCAATATTTCGACCAACTGTTCGCATACAGTAACGACACACCCCACAAGCACATCAACTCCCACCTCCGACATTGCTTAAACAACGCCATTGTCGAGTGGGCTACAGCATCATTGATGCTCTCATATTTTTCATATTGTATTTCAAATTATGTATTTCAAATGTATTTATCTAATCTTAATCAAGATTCTGTAGAGATTGCAATAAAGTTTATATGCTATAAAAACAAAGTATACATACAATGAACAACCCAAGAACAAAAAAAAAAGAGCAAGAACAAGCTGGACATTTATATTGTGGAATAACCAAAGCACAAGTTAGATGTGGTAGTTAATGATTCTTTCATTATATTTGAGGCTATGAAAACTTATTTATTTGAATAAATGCGCTGGGGTGTTTATTATTGAGAAGGGTTTTTGAGGGTGCATTTAATCGATGGATGCTTGTGTTTTAGCCTTTCACCCATTGGTCAGTTTACCACCATTCAGCCTCTCTACCCAAACATATAAGTATTTCCCTGTTTGGAGTGTCTGCAGATATTCTTCTGAAGACGATTGAAGCATCTCAATCGAAACGTCAAGACTTTCTCAACAACAGTTCTACTTACGTGGTGTACTGCAAGCTCCACATATATATTATTTCTTCGCCATGCAAAACTTTA
>NW_022734946.1:0-518 GCF_011630105.1 Anneissia japonica | reverse complement strand
TAACCCTAACTCTAACTCTAACCCTAACCCTAACCCTAACTCTAACCCTAACACTAACCCTAACCATAACCTAAAAAAAAAAAATTAAATTTTTGACTCAAATTTTAAACATTGTCACTTTTTGCACAAAAGTGCTTATCTCGCCGAGTTGAGCACTCAGTGAAAATTTTTGACTTTCCGCCATATTTCGAGTACTTTTCCGAAAAACTTCAAACTTTCAATGGAATAGTGTTTGTTTCAGGCTTTCTCACTTTGCCTAACCCTAACCCTAACCCTAACCCTAACCCTAACTCTAACCCTAACCCTAATCCTAACTCTAACCCTAACACTAACCCTAACCCTAACCCTAACCTAAAAAAAAAAATTACATTTTTGACTCAACTTTTTAACATTGTCACTTTTTGCACAAAAGTGCTTTTCTAGCCGAGTTAAGCACTTAGTGCAAATTTTTTACTTCCGCCATATTTCGAGTACTTTTCCGAAAAACTTCAAACTTTCAATGGAATAGTGTTTGTTTC
>NW_022734945.1:0-658 GCF_011630105.1 Anneissia japonica | reverse complement strand
CCCTTTTTAAAATTTCAAAAAATATTGAGAAAAAAATAATATATTCAAATTTTGTCTACAGGTGCCGTAATCATACATTTACTGAGCTCTACTTCAGCCGTACGTGGTTGGAACTGAGGTAAAAAAGAAATATAAAATAGTACCTAGATGGGAAGACACTTTTATATACAGTAGTAAAATTCATCATCATCACATCACCAGGCAAAATAAAGCGTCAACTAATTTTTCATGATCTCTTATTAACGATTTTCGGCAAACATAGAGATCTAATTAATACTGTACATATTATGAAAAATTAATTATCATTGATCGTATGTTTCGAGGTAAAAAAGAAATATAAAATAGTACCTAGATGGGAAGACACTTTTATATACAGTAGTAAAATTCATCATCATCACATCACCAGGCAAAATAAAGCGTCAACAAATTTTTCATGATCTCTTATTAACGATTTTCGGCAAACATAGAGATCTAATTAATACTGTACATAAATGGTGTAAAATTAATTATCATTGATCGTATGTTTCTTTGTTGTTTATGTACTTTTGTTGCCATGAGAAAAACTAATTTCATATTTTAATTTGACAATAAATCTGTCTTGTATCTAATATGAATCGCTGCGATAGAAATATAACAACATAATTGTCTTCGATTTATC
>NW_022734944.1:0-577 GCF_011630105.1 Anneissia japonica | reverse complement strand
GGTGTGTGTGTGTGTGTGGGTGTGTGCGTGTTTGTTTTAAATAAACTTGCAAATGTATATCCATTACCTATATAATGATATTCATACAATGTATATATTTTATGGCTATTTTTGTAATTACTATAATTATTTCCCATTTTTCAATTCGTTCTATTATTTACCTGTTCATATACGATCTAATACACAGCCACTTACACATCGTTATATGGAACTTATCATATGCTTAATTAGTAATAAATGCCAAAAGAAGGATCGATAACCCTTAATTAAACTATTTCTGGAAAACCTCAAGTCATGACGAAAATGTAATTGACATGCCATTCACAATGTGTTTGATTGTAATTAACGAAAGTGAAGATTTGAACAAGCAATTTAAAACCGATGAAGAAATAGTCAAAACACCATTGAATGAATTAAAGTTATTAAAGAACATGTAGGCCTAGGTAGTAAAGTAGCAAACAATAAATAATAATATTTACAATTATATATATATATATTATATATATGTGTGTATATATGTGTATATATATATATATAAAGATAGCAGTTAACACTGTTAAATTATATATAATCATCA
>NW_022734943.1:0-589 GCF_011630105.1 Anneissia japonica | reverse complement strand
TTGCAGTCTCTACCGTTAAAACCTACCTTAGTGCAATTTCATTCATGCACAAGATTTCTTACATAGAGGATCCGACAGTCTCGAAAAAATTGACCATTCTGTGTAGAGGAGCCTCAAAACTAAAACTACAGCAGTCCGCCACTTTCACTCGGCTACCAATCACTACACAGATTTTCACTAAACGAATAGAGAGCCTCCAATTCGCAACCACTTCGCGTTATGATTTCACTCTCTATAAAGCTCTATTTCTAACATGCTATTTTACCTGCCTACGAGCCAGCGAAATTTTTGCTACGAAAACTCTTGAACATGCGCTAACGTCCAACAACATAGTACTTCATAAGGATAAAGTACTCATCACTTTCCGCACGTTCAAACACAGCAAAGGTCCACATCCAAAATATGTACTTAAGGAAAATCGTGGAAACTGCCTGTGCCCTGTGAAAGCACTACACCTATACGGAAAAATTCGCCCCAAAGTGGAAGGTCAATAGTTTGTATTTCCAACTGGTACACAAGTAAATAGGGCACATCTGTCTGAAACACTAAGATTGTGCGCACGTTATGCCAATCTAGACCACAGGCGTTT
>NW_022734942.1:0-830 GCF_011630105.1 Anneissia japonica | reverse complement strand
TTAGTACAGCAGACTTTGCATTAAATTACTACGTGTATATATGTCTACATCACTAGATGCTATTATTTTTTTTTAGGCACCGTTAATTTGTGTACCAAGAAATTCAGCATTTCATCAAAATTATTAGCCATGGAAAATCCTGCAAAGAAAATCTGCCCAGTAAAGAAAATAGGAACTCATAATGGAACATTCCATTGTGATGAAGTGTTGGCATGCTTTATGCTTAAACAGCTCCCCCAGTACAAAGATGCAGGTAAGATTATATTTTGAATTTTTACAAATTCATGTCTAGTTTCTAACTTCTGCATTATTTTTTGAATAAATTCCATGCTTTGTATGAACTCCCCATTCCCTCCAATATGTTCCCCTCCATAGCCTCATTTAAATAAATGCCTCCCTCGAGTAAACACCCAGTGCCTCTAAATGACTGTAAACAAAACCAATGGAATTGGAAGCAGTATCACTTTCAACACATCATATTTTAATGTTCTACTCTAGTAGAATTGCGTTTTTGCTAACCTGGTGGGGATTAATAAGATTTTATAACCATGCAATAAAACATTTTGACGGTAATTATGTGTTGTAGGTGCACATTTACAGTGAAATTAAGTGGCGTTTATTTTAGAATATAATATTCATTTACAATACCTAAAAAATAGATGCCTCCCTTGAATAAATTCCTCCCTCAAATAAGTGCCCCCCCCCCAAAGCACCCCCTTCTGAACAATAAATTGCCTGGGCTGTTTATTCAAATAGATATTGTGTTTTATTACAATGTTTTATTCCCAGAAATTGTTAGAACTCGGGATAAGGTTGTATTGGATGAGTGC
>NW_022734941.1:0-881 GCF_011630105.1 Anneissia japonica | reverse complement strand
CAGACGCCCGTCTTCAGCGTTTTCGAGTTTCTCAGGATAGCTAACTTTCGCGAAACCAGCAACGTAACCACCATCTTCGAGTTGATCACGGACACGTGAACGTAGCTCTGCTGCCCGTTCGCGTTCAGAACGTGGCTGGTTCCGGTTTTGTCTAATTTCAACGTGAACGAGATTTTTAGATCTCGGGAGGTGTGAAACGGTGGTACGTTGAAATTGAATTTGCTATCTTTTTCGAATCTGTACGTTCGGAGCTTTTTTTTCGCTGGAAAACGGGATCGAATACCGACAGATTGGCAGGGTTTCGCCAAAGAAGGCACTATCGCGATTCCGTTGATGGTAGGGTCTCTCAATCGACCGACGAACGACGGAGCGTTCGACGCTCCAAGCAACAGGGTACCTGTCGGCGCAACGAATCCCCCTCTCGGAATCCGGCTGACGAGCCCCTCGGTTCCGTTCACGTCGACGTGCAACGCCGAACCGTTCCATCGGACGTCGACGTCGTGCCAGATTCCGAGTTGCAGTTCCTCTTCGCTCGTCGCCGCCGAGAACCCGCCGTCGAAGTTCAGCAGAGCCACGACCCGACCGCGGCGTACGCTCACGTCCGCGTAATCACGACCGAGTCCTTGGGCACGCACCACGTTACCCGTGTTCCAGCTTTCCAATTTCAACCCGAACGAGATCTTCGCAGAACCTCCCGAGGAAGCAGGTATCTCGATCGTTTCGCTCGAGTTGTTGCGAAAAACGTGACAGGTAGCTACCGACGTGGACGGAGGCGTATCGCACCGTTGCATAGAAGGAATGTTTACAGGAAACGAATTGAACTTCAGATTCCCGAGACACCCTACGAACGACTGATCCTTTCCGTAAAAGGAGCCGACTTG
>NW_022734940.1:0-642 GCF_011630105.1 Anneissia japonica | reverse complement strand
TGTACATGGGTATGTTTTAGATATATTCTATGCATGCAGTACATTTCTTTTCCTTTGATTTCCTATTGCTTATTTTGTTAAAACATTTCCATTGGAGTTTTGCTTTTTTAGTTAAGCATTGGTTGTTAATGATAACATTTCACCTTTTTTTTTTGTGTGTTTTGTAAAACCGCACCACTGACTGTGAGTGCCACCGATACAAAGGTGAAGTATCACAAATATATAAATTATACTTATCCTACTTGTTTTTAAAAGTGTATTACTGTTTTTTTAAAGTCAAATGGTTATGAAGATCACCACGCTCCCCAAAATACTATTAGTTGTCTAAAGAACGTCAATAAACCAGAACTACTGAACGTAGCTTCTCCCACACTTCAGTATTCCAAACTCCAAATAATTTTGAGTTTTAAATATGTAAAACTTTGTCTCCAAAGGGCTGCAATAAAAGGTATCCTATTGCTTCTACCTGTTGTTGGAACCCCTTGGATCATCTTGCCTTTTGTATGTAAAGGTTTGATCATAAAGTACTCCTTCAAAATAATGGATTCCATTCAAGGATTTTTCATCTTCATAGTTTTTTGCATTTTGGATAAAGAGGTACGTCAATGCAGCATATATACATATTGTACATTACAAATAATA
>NW_022734939.1:0-926 GCF_011630105.1 Anneissia japonica | reverse complement strand
TAGGCCTATATATATATATATAGCTATATATATATATTTATATATATTCTGTTGTCATTAAGAGAAGGAATATAATGTTGAATTCAATTAGAGAGATGAGAAAAACGAATATTAAAGAGGTTTCGGGTTAACGATTATAAAATAACTTTAGGCATTAACTTACAGTTCGGAGGCTAACCAAATTCAAACTTAGTGGTTTTTTCCGGATGTTACTACTACCATACTATTTGGTTTCTGATATGGGGCTATTGTGCCGCCAAATAGAAGCGAAAATGCCGAATCCTTATTTATCTTGGATAATGAAACATGATGGCAGGTCTAATCCAATAAATGAGGGGAATAATTATAACACACGAAAGCATCCAGGATAGAGATGATGGCGCCAAAGTCGTGGGAATCTCCCAAGTGCTTTCCAATTAGAATTATGAATTAGAAGCTAATCTACATATTATTTTGTCGAATGAATTGAATTCGCAATACATCATTCACTCGTCTGGCAGCCACAAGTCATCCATCATCACATTTTGTCGAAGGTGCTACCGTATCTGTGCCATTATTTAGAATAATGTTCTACCTACTCCGGAAGCTCGGAGTTGCCATTATATCCCATGACTGAGCACCTGTTACGCCAGATCCATCTGCTTGGTGGCGTGTGCACACAATGTATGGGGGATACGACATTAATTGACAATACCGAATGCTCACGTAATTATTTTAGAGTGAACCACGCATTCAATCCAGGGCTCCCAAGTCTCCCGCTGAGTCGCGGGACCCTCCCGGAAATGGGGAAGGCCTCCCGCGCTCCCGCAAGGAAGGATCTCCAGGAAAACAACCAATCTCTCGCAAATTCACACGATATTTGCATGATTTTGCAAGTTTGGACTACTGTATTATCAATTGTTTCCAGAATCTTCAGGAACCCCCGT
>NW_022734938.1:0-502 GCF_011630105.1 Anneissia japonica | reverse complement strand
TTTTGACTTTCAGCCATATTTCGAGTACTTTTCCGAAAAACTTCAAACTTTCAATGGAATAATGTGTTTCAGCCTATCTCACTTTGCCTAACCCTAACCCTAACCCTAACCCTAACCATAACACTAACCCCAAACCTAACCCTAACCCTAACCCTAACTCTAACCCTAACCCTAACTCTAACCCTAACACTAACCCTAACCCTAAACTAACAAAAAAAAAATTACATTTTTGACTCTACTTTTTAACATTGTCACTTTTTGCACAAAAGTGCTTATCTCGCCGAATTGAGTACTTAGTTCAAATTATTGACTAAGTGCAACATTTTTGACTTTCCGCCATATTTCGAGTACTTTACCGAAAAACTTCAAACTTTCAATGGAATAGTGTTTGTTTCCGGCTATCTCACCGTGCCTAACAAAAAAAATTACATTTTTTCCAACTTTTTAACATTGTCACTTTTTGCAGAAAAGTGCTTATCTCGCCGACTTGAGCACTTTGTGC
>NW_022734937.1:0-717 GCF_011630105.1 Anneissia japonica | reverse complement strand
TATGTATGTATATATATATGGAGAGAGAAAGGGGGAGAGGGAGGAAAGAGAGTTGGAAACGAAGTGAATTTTATAATTAAAGATTAATACTATAGAAACGAATTAAATTTTTTAATTAATAAAAAAAAAAGTGACTTACCCAACCCCCTTTGATATATATATACATTCCAAAAATTCTATGTTCACGTATTTGTCTATACTCTGTATTACTTGATCTATCAAATCATTTATATTTCTATATTTACGTAAAACAGCTAACCTCGCTTCAAACAGATAAAAAACCATAATTATACCAACCCAGTTTATGATGTTATTGCTAAATATTTCGATTAAAAACTTCCTTAAAAAACGTCTCGATATTCTCATTTGAATCAAGCACATAGGCGTAGATCCCGGGGGGATGGAGGGGATATATCCCCCCCCCCAATATTTGACAAGGGGGGATGGTCCATTGAATCATCCCCCCCAATATTTTGACTATGTATGGGATAAAATGGAGCTTTACACACTTCAAAAGACTGTCTAATTTGCACTGTCTTATGCGCTTACAAAGATGAAAATTAGCATAATGTATTAATGTTGATAACAAAATTATTTTATCTGGTACCAATCTAAGCTCTTCTTTCATTAGATGTTAGATGTGCTTGCAAATAGAGCCACATTTCACACTGAAGGGTGTGTACGACATCAGTAATGTTATATCAATTCCAAGAATGT
>NW_022734936.1:272-554 GCF_011630105.1 Anneissia japonica | reverse complement strand
TGACACTTTTAGTAAAATTCATCATCATCACATCACCATTAGTCAAAATGAAGCGCCAAAAAAAAATTCTCATGATCTTTCATCAGGGATTTTTGACAACCATAGAGATTTTATTAATGTGTGTGTGTGTATACTATAGAAAACAAAGCTTAAAAACATTGTCTTTGAGTATGTACTTTACATAGGCCTACTTCAAAAACGTGATTCCCCAACTACCTCAGCCCCACCATGGCTGGGGCTGAGGTGAGAAAATTTGAGGAAATAGTACCTCTAGATGGCAGA
>NW_022734936.1:0-257 GCF_011630105.1 Anneissia japonica | reverse complement strand
ATCACATTACCATTATAGTCAAAATGAAACGCCAACAAATTTCTCATGATCTTTTATCAGGAATCTACTTAATATCCAGGACAACTTAGGCCTAATTATAACTTACTAAGCTTTAACTATATATACTAATAGTATGATCAACAAATCACAACTTTTTTTTCGCATTTAGCACAATTTCTTAACTTTTTATTGTTATTAATATTAATATCAATTATTACTATTGTCATCATCATCATTGTTATTATTATTCTTACTAT
>NW_022734935.1:0-984 GCF_011630105.1 Anneissia japonica | reverse complement strand
ATATATATATAACTGAGATATAATGAGATGTCAACGGCTTGGTAGACTTAAAACAGAAATTTTATTCAAAACATGAATATTTCAACCCGTCCTCGGGTCTTCTTCAGCACTGTATAGGTGTTTAGCACCTGTTTGGTCTTTCCTTGCCTTGTTTTTGTAAATTTGTTTGTTGTTTTGTGCTTGGCAGAAATTTCAATAAATAAAATAATAAATAAATGTGTGACAAACAAAATATAAGTTGGCTATTACAATAATTATGATAAAAAGTAAAGTATAATATGATGGTCGACATTTTAATGAAATATAATGAACATGGTGACATCTCATCATCTTTTTCATTGCGTTATGTATCTAAGGAACACACGTGGATTACATCATGCTATATACATATATATATATATATATATATATATCTCTATATACTTATATATATATATATATATATATATATTATCAATACTGTACTTCAATACACTGCAAGCCGACAGACAATCACCATTATTTGGATTTCTGTAGTTTTTTTTTTCAATAGCCTTAAGCGCTCTATCTATTTAGCCAATGCCTCCGCATTAAACGTATTTCTTCTAAGTATTCAGATTTTGAAAAGCAAATGTCTAACATGACATCTCATTTTTAAAATTGCAATTATCCTATATCTAATTAAATCTGCAATAAATAAGGCATCATTAATATCACGCAACAATTTGGTTTGCTGTACTTTTAAGACTAGTTCTGATAGGATACCGTTTGTTTTAGATTATGGTCTTAAAATTTAATCTCTAGCTCATACACTTAAGAACGATTATAATGCTCTAAAACAGGATTCGAACATCGAACCTCTTTTTTGCAATCCACCCATCATTGCTAGACAACAGCCACCTACTTTGATTTTGACTTCATCTAAATTACCTTCACTTACCCACAAGTATGACAACACAACATGTTTGAAATCTAGATGCCAACTTTGCAACATTATCACTACAT
>NW_022734934.1:0-1997 GCF_011630105.1 Anneissia japonica | reverse complement strand
TGAAAAAAGATAAAAAAAAAAAAAAAAAAATGAAAAAAGTAACTGTAAATAATGATGAAAAAATAGATGAAGCAAAAATGAACTAATTATGTTGAAAAATGACTATTGTATTTATTTTGGAGTTGTGTTTCATATGTAACTTTATTTATAAATCATATCAAATAAAAGTAATATGTACGATGAATGACGTCACACAATTATGACGTCATATGATGACGTATATGTTCTCACTTCAAAATTTAATTTGGTAGTGGCAGGGAGTGGTAGTTGGTAGGGCTATTTATAGTAAAGGTAAAGGTAAAAAATTTGATAAAAAAACCAACCAACCACCTAGCCTAAAAGCGTATGTGCGAGTGTTTGTGGGTGCTGTGTGTGGGTGAGAGAGCGTGAGTGCCACACCCCGGGGATCTCTCCCCACCCTCCCTCTCTCACCAGCAACAACACTCATATTTGTTATAGGCTTGGGAGCACGTATCGTTCCATTTATCAACTATCAGACTTAGTAAATTTCTGATTTTAAATTATAGAGGGCGCTGTTCACATTATTATGGTGGTTGGTTGGTTTGGTGGTCGCCAAAAATTTTTTATCAGTGTCGTCATGCTTGAATGAACAGAGTAAGTCACGTGACTAATTTACATACAATATGTTAATTTGCATGTCAGGTGACCTTTACTATAAATAGCCCTACCAACTACCACTCCCTGCCACTACCAAATTAAATTTTGAAGTGAGAACATATACGTCATCATATGACGTCATAATTGTGTGACGTCATTCATCGTACATATTAATTAGGTCAAAGGTCAAGTAAATCGGTAAGTCCCATTGGTTTTCGTCGCCGCCAATTTGTATATGGAACAAAAAAATCCTCCTTTTCATCATCAACATCATCATCATTATCACTTTTATTTGATATGATTTATAAAGTTACATATGAAACACAACTCCAAAATAAATACAATAGTCATTTTTCAACATAATTCCTTCATTTTTTCTTCATCTATTTTTTCATCATTATTTACAGTTACTTTTTCATTTTTCTTTCTTTTTTTTTTTATCTTTTTTCATTCCAAAAACCTGTCTTTTTGAAATGATGTTGCATGGATTCCTTTTGCCAGTTGTATAAGAACTGGTAGGCTATGAATGATTGAAAATGATACTTTGCTCCTTTTTCGCAAACTTTCACATGATTATTTACTTGTCTGTTTAAGAAGCACTTACACTTTCTACATTTATGATACAAGTGAAACGGAGTGGTACAAACTCCATTTGGATTCAATCTGCAATTGGTGCTTAAAGCAGTCGGTTGTCTCTGTTGATTATTTTTGTTAACTAGTCTTTCGTGTCTGCTTACGAAAGTTTGATCATTGTGATAAATTGTATCACGCACTGATTGCGATCTTCGCATTACAGCTAATTCTGTCCTAGCTTGGTTTCTAGTTGGTAATGGTGGTAAGGATTGTGAACTAATGTTAAGTTCTTTATAACCATTGGAAGTTGATGGTTCGTTTGTAGACGAACCTCCTATTTCATCGATTATCTTCCAGTCTAATGCTGAGAATTCTGTATCTAATTCTTCCAAATCTACAATTTCTTTGGGAGTGCTATCTACTGCTGAGAATTCTGTATCTAATTTCTCGAAATCTACAATTTCTTCGGGAGTGTTAATTAAGTTTTCAGGCGTTTCATTTTCGGACATTCTACTACTGGTTATTATCTGATTGTCAGGTGTTCTCATTGACCCGTTGATTGCCCTGTTGATATATTGTTCGTCGTTGTCAAGTAAATCGGATATATGAATACTTGACATGGATTGGTCGTTCTGTTCTTGATCGGATGTTTCCGTTTCTTTATCAATTTCGTGTTCAGACATAGTTTCCTCTGAGTTTTCGTCAGTGTTTGCAAGTTCTTCTTCTGTAGGCTGTAAAAAACGATAAATTTTTTAAAATAATAGTTTTAATATTCATAATTTAAATTTGAAATTTATAAAAATGTT
>NW_022734933.1:0-2188 GCF_011630105.1 Anneissia japonica | reverse complement strand
TAGAACAGGGAGTTAGACTAAAGGCTGTACATTATCACCCATATATTTTTGTATTTTTATTCGTGAATTCACGAAATTACTATACTACATACAGTACATGCTCATAATATTGGTGTAAGTATTCATGATGTTTGGGTAGGTGGTTTGTCTTGGGCTGATGATGTTGTCTTAATTGCAAACAATGAACGTAAAATGTTGGAAGTGTTAGATTTAGCTGGCCAATTCAATAAAGAATGGAAATTAAATTTTAACTATGGCAAATCAAATGTAATGGTTATTGGTAACTGCATTGATAAGAATAAGCGCTGAAAACTAGGTGACAACTTCATTTCAGAGGTCGACACTCATAATTAGGCCCAAAAACAAAAATTGTTGTATTTCTGTAATACGGCAAATGCCTGGCTAAAACATTTGATAGCAACAGAAAAAGATCATGGCAACAGATGTACAATTATATACAAATTTATTTACATTTGTCAAAGTTAAAACATATGTACAGTAAAACAAAGATAATCAGTGGCAGTGGTCAAGACAGCATAATAAAAGTGAGACTTACCACATAATATCTATAGTTCAAGCAAAGAAGATGGAGAAAGTTATCAGTATTTCATGGCAGCCCTTCAGATGGAATAAGACTCCCCAAATATCATTTTGTACCCCAATTTATACCTTTGGATATGCAAATTAGGGCTTCAATACTGGCTCAGGAAAATCTGCCTTTTATTGGTCAATTTCTTCCCGCCAAACCACATTCGAACTTTCCCTCCAAAATTATCTTGCCCCTCCCCCACCCTCATATGAGTCATCCTCATTTTGGATCCTTAAAATTCCTTAAAGTGGTTAGTGTGGTTACTTGTTGCTATGACTGTAGATTTACTACACCACACATAACTCCTGACATGTTTCTATAGCCTAGTCAGTACTGGATATCAGTAGTTAACAAACTTATTATATGAAAGATCAATAATATAATAAAAGTAACATAAAATTATATATAAAATACTAACAACTAAGAAGGGCCATCACATTTGCCCATAAATGGAAAAAATTGAGATCGTCGGCCGGATTTTTTTTTTTTTTAGTAATACATGAAATAGGATGCAGGCCTGAAACTGCTATCTTATACCTCCATGCTATTATGAAGATCCCAGGTCTAAGACCTCATCGGCCTAGGCACCACAATAGAATGATTCAAGCTTGCCAAACAAAAAATAGGCCCTATTCAAAGTAATGACGGAATAAATACTAACCAAGTGTATATTCAAATAAATTTATCAAAAAAAAAAATCTGTTTAAAGAAATATTTATTTGGCCTCGAAACGTAAAATAATTTGTGCATCCGATCCAAACGATCAAGCACGGACGGGTCGAGCAAAAACCATACCATGGCTATGAAAAAAGGCCAAACAAGCAGCCTCTATGTAATACAATTAATTATATTAATATAATACAAGTAAACTTCGAGAAAAAAAACCGGAACAGAGCCTGGATATTTCCATCGTTATATAGGCTAACATTGCATTTTAACGTGTTTCGTAATGTCTCATTGTATTGTAAGACATGATTAGACACGGCCACTTAATTACAGAGGGGGTATAAAGCAAGGACGCTAAACTACTTTAATGGGACCGGACATGGAACTGTTCCCATCACAAGAAGGACTAAAGTAGGCTATTAATCACTTTATGCAAATACACTAGATTTTGGAGTAGACAAGATAGTTACCAAATGCAAGAACCTGCACAAAAAATACACCCAGGAAAAAGACTCCAACGGGAAGTCAGGAAGCCCCCCCCCCCAACAGAATGGTATACACATTCAGAAAGATCGCGATGGCTAATAACAGGACAGCATGCTGTATCGTGTGTGACTGTGAAGGGTTTGTTTTGTTTACATGAAAGGCCTATACCAGCATACTTTTCGAGTGATAGAACTTCCCGTTGGTTTTCGAATAACTTGGGGTTCGTAAACGAGCAATCTAATGACTTACCCTCTGGGCATTATGTCTTTTTTCACTTATCTGGTTTTGTTGAAAGTTCGTAAACACAACCTTAGAGAAGAGGCTAATTCAAATAGAGACAGCAGCAGAGTAACAACTTGAATAGAATAGGAGTTAACTGCCAGTCTACATCTTTTTATATATATAATCTTACATCAGTGAAACTTAACGTTTATTTTAATTTATCTC
>NW_022734932.1:0-981 GCF_011630105.1 Anneissia japonica | reverse complement strand
AGACTGTATGCATCCAATTACAAATAGCAACTCAACGCAACCGCTTTCAGAGCAAGTACCTACTGCAGTAGGTATTACTGTCGTATTCGCAACATCACCATTTGAGCACATTGCTGAAACATTGACGGTTTCACCGACATACACACTTACACATGTACTTGTTTCATTATCGGTTGTGATGACAGATAATCCAGAAGAGCCTTCAACACTGCAATGTATTTATATTCATTAATAATATATTTACATTACGTATGAAATAAATATGTTCAGAAATATATATCAATAGAACAAATATTGATTTTGCAACATACTGTGCTATTATTGTAATTGGTTCTATAAATAAGTACTGTTGTATTATTTACCCACATGTTTATATTTATATTTTGAGCGCAGTGCTACACAGCATATGCTATTGCGAACACGGGACCTTCTGCAATATGCAGACGCCTTAACCAAAATGGGCCATTGATGCCTCGTTTGGAATCCAAATCCAAAATAAGCATTAATACGGAATAATTACCTGAAAACTTGGGAGATATATTGGTTGCAGCGATCGTCACTACAAGCTATGATATCAATACAAGACAATTCTACTGGTCTAGTTGAGAACACTGAATCAGTTGTTACAGTGCTAAGTACATGAGGAAATGTTGTTTCATCTTGATTTTCTCGGGTTGTTGCTAAAACAATAATCAATTACATGAATGAATGATAATAACAAACAAAATATATAGAACAAAGAAAATTTTTATTACAATAATTGTATATAATAAGAAATAATTTACACATAATACAGTCTTTCTTACAGACATCACTTAAGGCCTATGGTTGTATTAATGATTAGGTGCTCACATGTTGCGGTTGTCGGTCCAGTTGAGATCACTGAATCTGTCGTTATAGCGTTAGGTTCTTCAGTAGGTGTTGTTCCAAGTGGTATGTCTGGCACTGTTGTTGCACTTTCTGTACTAGACTGTATGCATC
>NW_022734931.1:0-571 GCF_011630105.1 Anneissia japonica | reverse complement strand
AAACAAAATATTAAACAAATGCCAGTTGATGTAATTTGACCGAAATGTCAATCTTTTTTCTGCTTTTTGTTAAGCTAGTTTACGGTGTTACCCCAAAAATTAGTTTTAATTTAATCACCACATCAATAAAATGTTTTTTTTTTTTCAGCAATCTGGTGACCTACAATTATTTTAGTTATTAGACATGTTCATCAGTTCAATCAGGGCTGATTTCTGAACATTTTACTACCTGTATTTAAATTTGTTTAAAACACAAACACTGGCACTAATATTTAAATTATAATTTCTAACCAATCATGTTTTGCTGCTTAAATGTAATTTATTGTTTGGTTATGTTTAAAAAAAAATCATTTTTTATACAGAATATTAACAATTATAATTTAATCCTTCTTTTTTAAATAGCAGCCCCAAGTGCTTGGAACTCTAAAAAGAAACGTACGTTCTCACCATACCCATAGGTAAGTTGTTTATTTCACTGTTTCATACAACTTGTACTTTTCATAATCTTATATCAAGGAAATTAATGTTTTTAAAATTGATATCAGGGTCTCGCGGCCCATCTTAGCAATAC
>NW_022734930.1:0-558 GCF_011630105.1 Anneissia japonica | reverse complement strand
GGTAAACATGTCAGTGTTTACTTACGGTAGTACATTAACAATATCAGATCCCCGCCCAAACAAAACAAAAACAATTTTTATAGAGGGTCGGATAAATATGAACGAACGAACCACAGAAAGAATAACGAAGAGCTAGCAAACGTACGAACAAACAAACAAATAAATAAGTTTAGATTTTTTTGGTAAACATCCATGAAAACAATACAGTAGTATTAATCATAGGTCCATAAAGGCTGAATTAAAAAAAAACATGACAAAGACAGGGACAGAGAGACATAACAGACACGCACAACGCAGGGGTGGCGCCAGAGAGGGGGGGGGGCTGGGGCTATGCCCCCACCCCTGTCGGGGAAGCATAGCCCCCGTCGGGGAAGACGATAAATTTTGTCGGGGAACAAACAAATAAAAAAAAATATTTACATGTAATATTCGTTTAGCCACCATATCGTTTGTGTTAACTTTTCATAACAACAACCACCACAATAACAATAACAATAATAATAATAATTCAATGAGACTAATTAAAAACAATTTGCGTTCTGTTATGACAAATGCTCA
>NW_022734929.1:0-510 GCF_011630105.1 Anneissia japonica | reverse complement strand
AAAATGTAATTTTTTTTTGTTAAGCACTGTGAGATAGCCTGAAACAAACACTATTCCATTGAAAGTTTGAAGTTTTTTGGAAAATTTCTCGAAATATGGCGGAAAGTAAAAAATTTGCACTAAGTGCTCAACTCGGCGAGATAAGCACTTTTGTGCAAAAAGTGACAATGTTAAAAAGTTTAGTCAAAATGTAAATTTTTTTGTTATGCACTGTGAGATAGACTGAAACAAATACTATTCCATAGAAAGTTTAAAGTTTTTCGGAAAAGTAATCGAAAAATGGCGGGCGGAACGTCAAAAATTTGCACTGAGTGCTCAACTCGGTGAGATAAGCACTTTTGTGCAAAAAGTGACAATGTTAAAAAGTTGAGTCAAAATGTTATTTTTTTTGTTAGGCACGGTGAGATAGCCTGAAACAAACACTATTCCATTGAAAGTTTGAAAATTTTTGGAAAAGTACTCGAAATATGGCGGAAAGTCAAAAATTTGCACTAAGTGCTCAACTCGGCG
>NW_022734928.1:0-720 GCF_011630105.1 Anneissia japonica | reverse complement strand
ACACTGGGCGGCGTACAAAGGGTTAGCTATGCATAACTCGGCCGGCAGCAAGATCAATGACACGTGCACTTTGATTCAGTCTGTATTTCCATAGCAGCAGAGCGTGGGAATGTTCCTATGAATAGTTCTAGAAAAAGCAATATACTGGCATTAAATTGCGTTTATCCCGTCAATATCTATGGCAAAAACATGAGTTTGGCCTGATTATAATACAGTATAAAAGTGTATAAGAAATTTCAGTGGGTTCAGTCTTGGTATTCGACATTTCGGTTTTAAATTTTACAGAATAGCTCAATAACAAATGACAGGATATAGAATTAAAATTAATTCATAATAATGAATGAAACTTATGACAAAACATAGAAAAGAGACTTGTCGATAAATTACAGTACATCAAAATCACGAGATAAACCGACGCAAACAAGTAGAACAAAAACGTCGGAAAACGAACCCTAATTCGCGAAATGGAATCGTCCAACATTTTTGATCAGTATCTTGAACCACTCGTCTGCAACGCAAAGAGATTTTAATCCCCAACCACGCGTTGTAGACGGGTATACGCGTTACTTTATTTTGCGAGGCTCCCTTAATCAACATGACATTACATACATTTAATGTGAGGGGCTTAGTATTTGAGGTCATCATAATAGTACTTATTTTTAAGAGATACATTAAATCCTCATTTTATTAGTAGAAAAAAAGAAATAAAAAATTAAGATG
>NW_022734927.1:4679-7558 GCF_011630105.1 Anneissia japonica | reverse complement strand
TTATTATTATTATATACACCACACAGATTTCGCGGTTTGTATCTTGTCTTAGTAACTGGCAATTTTTTGCTACATTAAATCCATTTCTGAAACCATAAACAATTGTTTAATTGTAGCAATATTTAAGTGGCAATTCTTTAAAAAATTCTGTATTAAATTATATAGTTCCAGGACCCTAACCACGCGTCGATTTTTTGTAAAATCACTTGCGCTAATCCGGATACGCACTTTTACTGTAGAATACACAATCTTTCGAAAAAATTACAAATTGTCCTTAATTATTATATTTTAACGTATTATTTTAACATCCTAATTTTCTCTCCTCCGTTCTTTGAGGTGTAATTTTTTTGCTTACTCTACCTCTAAACGCTCTGATGTTTAACTTTTCGCAAAGCCGATGCTCGTATGATTTTGAGTTTCCTCTATCAGGTCTAAAGTGGCCAGAGAGCAGTTAGGTCACGTCGACCTGCTAGTGACTGACGCTGCGCGGTGGTGGACCTTGCCTGTCATTCGACACTAATTACACCCCCTCCTGTTTTACTCCTACACTTTTGGTGTCCTTAGCAGGTCGGCTTTTCCCACCAGAATCAGAACCAGAACATCATTGATTATAGAAATATTTAAGAATGGTAACTAATGTTACTTGTTACCTGTTACTCAGCAGTTTGACGTCCAGTTGCGCGGAGGCCCAGGGAAAAACATGTTGGTGCCCCTTGCATGTGAGTAAAGTATTTTCACTCACAAACTGACCGGGGTGGGTGGTGTCGTATAGCGATAAGTTTTGAGATTGAAAAGACTAATTATTAGAAAATGTCAAAACATATCGTGTGACTATTTATCAACGATCAACTAATATTTTGCACAAATTTTTAATTTGAGTATTTGAGTAGACGTGCAGGTATTGTTCGGAACCATATAAATACTTTTTTTTTTTAAATGAAAACCTCAAAAAATGGTATGACCAAGACTCTAAAGCTCTTTATCTGTCGTCTCATCTGCAAGGAGACTTGGAATCTTCGTAAAAGGTATTTTAAATTATTTAATCACAAAAAAATCATGCTTCCGTAAAACACTGATAAATTTGATAATTTGAAAGACAGAAACCCAAAGGCTTTTGGAATATCTACGATGAGTTGAGAAAAAAGTGTAAAAAAAAACAAAATAAGCCCAAAAGTATGGCTAGCTCATTTTTCAAATTTAATAAATATATATATATATAAAACATATCTACACTTTGAATCTATAATAAATTCCTTTAACTTCATTAAACTTAACAATAACTGTCCAGATTTAATTTCAGAATCCTCATTCACCATTGATGAAGTCATTAATGGCATATCTAGCCTTAAAAACGGCAAGTCGCTTGTGCTAGATGGAATCCGTAACGAGATGTTAAAAGCATGCGTAGTTACGATTGCGCCATTCTCAGTACTTATATTTAATTTGATTCTTCATAGTGGGCCATTTCCGTATGAATGGCGCACTAGTACATTAACTACAATCCATAAAAAAGGTGATAAGGAAAAGCCTAACAATTACCGTGATATCGCAATCAGTACTTCTTTAAGTAACCGTTTTTGCCTTATTTTATGTAAACGATTAACTTTTTTCCCAGATTCAAACAAGCTTATTCGGAAAAAAAACAAAAAAACAAAAAAACAGATTGGCTTTAAAAAGGCTTCGCAATTCTAGTGATCATATTTTAGTTCTCAAAAACTTTATTGTCAAGTAGGTGCTGCAAATCATATCTTCTTGTTTGTTTTGTCGATCACTCGACACTATATATGGCGTAACGCATTGTTTTATAACTTAAGTAAGCTTGGTGTCTCGGGTAGGTTGTTAGCACTACTTAATAATATCATCTGTTATGTTGTTTTGCCGTTAAATGTAACGGCAAAACCACCGAATCGTTTGAGACAACGGTAGGCGTCAAGCAAGGTTGCAACTTAAGCCCTCTGTTATATAATCTATTTACAAGTGATCTTCAAGTTATTTTCGATAGCTCGTGTTATCCTGTGAGCTTAAATATATCAGGGTTATCGATCTTGCCTACTTTATGCTGATGATCTCGTCATTATATCTGAAACCAGCAGGGACGAAGCCAGGATTTTGAAAGGGGAGGGGGAGCCGTTATACGAATTATGTATGACCCCGGCGGGGTCAAGGGGGCGAATCATCCTGTGAAGTAGCGCACTCTAACAGGGGCGGATCCAGAAATGTCTAAAAGGGGGGCCGGAAGGGGGGCCGAAAGTTGGGCCGATTGAGACAACACTGTCGTAGGTTGTCCGGGGAATGCCCCGCGAATTTCTGTGTTCTAGACGCCCGAACATAACATTTGAGGCATTCTGGGCTATCATTTTTTTCTTTTTTTTACCTCCCAAAAGGGGGGGCCAGGCCCCCCTAAATCCGCCCCTGCTGAACGTTCTTAGGACTGTTTGAGAGGATAAAGTGAAAATTGTAATAGACGCATTATAAATAAGTTCAAAAATAATTATATAATAAATCAACAGTGGCAAATCCAGGAATTCGAAAGAGAGGTGAACCAGAGGGTCTTTGACAGACCGAGGAACCACCCACCTCAGCCCCACCATGGTTGGGGCTGAGGTAAGAAAATTTATGATTAGGGCATCTCTAGATGACCGGAAATTACACTCTCGCACTTCAATTTGAATATATTTTTCTTTTTTTTCCTTAAGAAAATGAAGAGGTGGAGAGGGTGGGGATGGCCTTGAATCCACCTCTGCTCAAAACATTCTTTATCCAGAATAATCATAATCACGAAAAATGGACATGAAAAACCAGATCATATCCTAAAAACAAACAGCAGTCATTAAGACATACATCAGGAGCCGACTCGATGGAGTTTAATGTCATACCCA
>NW_022734927.1:3733-4655 GCF_011630105.1 Anneissia japonica | reverse complement strand
GCATTTTGTGAGTCGACACCCACCTCAGCCCCACAATGGTTGGAGCTGAGGTGAGAAAATAGTACCTCTAGATGGCCAGAAATGACACTTTTAGTAAAATTCATCATCATCACATCACCATTAGTCAAAATGAAGCGCCAGGAAACAATTCTCATGATCTTTTATCAGAGATTTTTGATAACCATAGAGATCTTATTAATGTGTGTGTGATATACCATAGAAAAAAACATAGAAAAAAAAGCTTAAAAACATTGTCTTTGAGTATGTACTTTACATAGGGCTACTTCAAAAACGTGATTTCACAACCACCTCAGCCCATCATGGCTGTGGCTGAGGTTAGAAAATTTGAGAAAATAGTACCTCTCGAGATGGCCAGAAATGACACTTTTATATAGTAAAATTCATCATCATCACATTACCATTATAGTCAAAATGAAACGCCAACAAATTTCTCATGATCTTTTATCAGGGATCTACTTAATATTCAAGACAACTTAGGCCTAATTATAGCTTACTAAGCTTTAACTATATATACTATATTATGATCAACTAATCACAACTTTTTTCGCATTTAGCACAATTTTCTTCACTTTTTATTGTTATTAATATTATTATCAATTATTACTATCGTCAACATCATCATTATTATTATTATTATTATTATTATTATTATTATTATTATTATTATTATTATTATTATTATTATTATTATTATTATCTATCTTAAAAGACATGGCCTGAGATTTATGGATTTAAGATTATATTAAATCACGCTTAGGCCTATGTGTTCTATTAGTCCTATGTATAACGTGTACTGATGCATATTTACATGTTTAGAAGTATTCATTTTGAGTGATCCCAGGAAAGAATTTGTATTGACTCAAGAATAAGCTTTAAAATTTTAACACTGTGTACAAAGGGG
>NW_022734927.1:2518-3697 GCF_011630105.1 Anneissia japonica | reverse complement strand
ATACGTCCCTGGAAACAGTAATGGGCTTCAAAACACCATTGATAAGCTTTCGTCGTAATGCGACCAATGGAAACTAGATATAAATATTAACAAAACAAAAATAATATTTTTTAACAAAAGAGGGCACCTACTTAAACCATTTTGATTCCTTTCAATGATAAGAATATTGATATTGCTAATGAATTTCTCTTCCTTGTATCTGCTTTACGACCTCTGGCTCATTTGCAGTCGCTATGAATAAACTAAAAGAAAAAGCAAGCAAGGCATTCTTTAAAGTTATAGTTATAGTTATTAGTATAAACTGTAACTCTGCCTTAAATTGTTTTATGGTAGTTTATCCTATTATCTCCAATTGTTGTTAAATATGGGCTCCATACATCATATTTAATTTTAATGGTAACAATTTAATGTCAATATGTGATAAACTTCCTAGTAAAAAAAACTTCATGTAAAATTATACTGGTATAAATAAAAGAACCACCAATAATGCTGTATGGGCTAGGTAGCCACCCGTTACTCATCAACATGTTAAGTCATGCAGTTAAGTATTGGTGGAACTTAAATGAAAAATGCAGAAAGGGCCTCTCCTCACTACCTACTGATGCACTAACTGAAAATAGATCTCTGTGTATTAATTCAAATATATCTACCTGGTCGTCCGGTATTTATACAATAATTGACTCAACTGGGATTTCGAAAGTTTGAACAGACCTCTTATTTTTAATTCAAGCAAAGATCTGTCGCTTAGAATAAGGGATAATCAAAACGGTCTCTATGAGCAATGTTGGTGCAATAGTATTGTTAAAAGGCCTAAGATGATATCCTACCATGGGCGTCGATCGGGGTGGGGGAGACAGGGGGACGCGTCCCCCACTTTTCAAAGTAGGAGGGGGACATCATATCGATTGTTCCCCCCCCCACTTTTCACCAATTTTCTATAATTAAAACCCCACTCTTAAAAACGAATGGAAAGAATAACAATTACGCATGACTCATGATTTTTGTCTGTTCACTTTTCTAAGTGCGGTACGCATTTTCCGAACCAAAACCAAGTAAAACGCAATTGTTTATACATTTCGTAACCATCTCAGAAACACTAGATCGATTTTGTGGGTGCAATGGTTATCAGAGGCTAAATTTATTGTGAAAACGTATGTACTGAACGTTGTTAAAATTTTA
>NW_022734927.1:1933-2454 GCF_011630105.1 Anneissia japonica | reverse complement strand
ATTTATTTCTTTTGTATATTATTATGACCTGTACGTACTAGTGTTTAATATTACCTACATACATAAGGTTACTGTTTTTCCTAATTTCAAAAAATTATATTTCGTCAATTGAATTTTATATAGCCGTTCTTAAACAATTATACAGCCTTTGACACGGATATGTCTATCTATTTCGATTAAGTGATAGGCCTATCAAAAGTTTACAAAATCCAGTGTTGCGTGGACGCAATATCGCAATGACGTCATAATAATCAGTGGCGAATTCGCTCAAGTGGGCCGAGCCGACCCTACATTTTTCAAAATTATTAATTTTTAAAAATGGAATAAAGCAAAGGAAAATTATAATTAGAATCTATGTTTTCCGGCAATTTTGAAAAACCTGGATTTCGCCATGACGGGAGTATATACGGTAATATTGTAATGTACTACGGTGGTTTATTTTATTATTATTTTTTAATTATTTAATAATATAACATGTAAAACAGACTTGAAAATAAGTTAGTTGGTTACATTGCATACTC
>NW_022734927.1:0-1723 GCF_011630105.1 Anneissia japonica | reverse complement strand
TTATGACTAAAAGGATAATTTTAAAAACTTTTTATGAGGAGTCTTTCAGTGGCAGATTCAAGGGTCCCAACCATCCCTAATTTTTTTTCGAAATTTAATTGTGGAGAAAAATTAAAATTATATTCAAATTCAGTCGGAGTGCCATTTCCGACCAACTAAAGGTGCCATAATCATAAATTTTATTACCTCAGCCCCAACCATGGTGGGGCCTAGGTGGTAGCCTACACTTTCCATCTGTAAAAGTCCCTCTCTGGGCCCAGCTCTATTTCAAATTACTGGATCTGCCACTGGATATTTTGAAAATTTCGTCTGGAAATAAATGAAGCCGAAGCATCCGGGGGCTTCGCTCCCTGGCCCCCAACAAAGGCTTGGTCCTATGGCCCAAGGCTTATTTTTTTATTTAGTCTCCCCCTCCCCCATTTTCAACCAGGGATCGACGCCCTTGTATCCTACTGTACGTATAAGCACACATTCTCTATGGGAAAACCGATTTTTCAAGTATAATATATCCTATACTGTATTGTCAAATTGCGTACTAGCGCGCATGTGATAATGATAGAAACTGTACGTCATGTCGTCCCAAGATTCCGCAGGAAAAACACATATGTAAAATATGTGATTCAGGAGAAGTCGAGGATGAATCTCATTTTATTAACAAATGTAATGCTTACAATGATCTGAGAGTATTGCTATTCAATTACCTGCAAAATGCCATCGCCAATTTTGACCTGTATCATGTGAGTAGATGGTGTCATCCGATTTTGACACCCTCTCCTCTTAGGAAAATATATTAAAAATGTATTTTTTAAAAAGAGAGTCCGTCTATGGCAAATAATAATTTGAACTAGTTACTATATACCGTAACTAATTGTGGACGATTTGAGGAAGCTACGTCGCACGTTCGACATACAGTACGCTTATACATTTTCTGTTACTCTATTTTGTATTTGACTGTATCATGATTGTTTTGATGATGGCAATAAAGTTACTATTACTTACTGTTACTGTTGCGTCTCAAGGCGTTGTTGTAAAGTGCTGGGTAACAGTGAGATAGGGACCCAGTGGCCTCCACCGGGTCCATTTGGAATGGGACTGACTCTGAAGGCGCGTTACTAACATGCTAGATAGTAGTAGGAGGACGGCGAGGCCCCTCCGCGCACCATTCTGAATGGGGATCCAGGGATGCGCCCTCAGACCTCACGGGCGTTACACCACTGTCGACGATCTCCATTCTTCTCTATACTGATCCTCAATTCTTCTCATTCTCCGTACTTCATCCTTGTCCACTCCTTGATGTTGCTCAGGCCTATCTAACTTGTTCTTGGCCTTCTTTCCCTCTTTTACCTTCTAATTTTTATCCAAACTTTCGCTCTCTGTATTCCATTTCTTCTTAAATATAAAAAAATAATTTATAATTCTTTCCTTTATAACCAATAAATATATGAAAAATAATGAAGGTAAAAGAAAATGCTTCTTGTAATTTATTTTGAAAATGCTAAGACACTAGCATTCTTGAATTGCTAAAGGAATGTTGTTACAAATTTTATGCTCAAGCGATTTTAAATGAACCTTCATTACGACACAGTTAAAATTGGGATAACGAATGGGAATACCTCGTAGAATATCCATGCTGGTCAATAACAATTACGCAAGCGGGAACAATACAAATTATAATTAGTTATATTATATAGGCTTATAACCGGCAGCTTCGTACATGCATATT
>NW_022734926.1:471-757 GCF_011630105.1 Anneissia japonica | reverse complement strand
ATGAATGAAAATGGTTTATTTTTTAGACAAAACATCCATATTATGATAATAATCTAGACAATAGAGTAGAGACAAGTTCATTTTAAATTTAGACAACAGAATTCAAATTGTATAAGGTATTTGACATCTATTAATGTTTACATATTTGGTGATCCGCTAACGTTAGCGGATCACCTATTGTTATTGTACGGAATCATCATCTTCAACTTTCTTATTCTTCTTTCTTTCTCCCCTTTTTTGTTCGCACGATATCTCAAAAAATGCCACGAGTTTACGCACAATCGCT
>NW_022734926.1:0-360 GCF_011630105.1 Anneissia japonica | reverse complement strand
TCAATCATATCAGCCTAACCAATTGCCATTTCGAAATCGTATTAAGTGAGCATTAACTTCGGGTTAATGTTGGATGTACTGTACCCTAATTTTATGCGTGCGTTTCATAATGCGCGCGCACGCGTGCGTCTAAATTTTAAAATGCTCGAAATCACTTTTTAACTAAATTAGAGCACGTTTTAGGCCATTTTGAGCATTTCAAATTTTTTTTAAATTTTCCACTACGTGCGCGCATTTTGACGCGCGAAGCACATACCAAAGCTAGACACTATGTTTTTTCACATATTTTGGGTTACTGACATTGTTTTCACAAACTTCCTTTCTTTTCGGTCATCTTTTGGCCAATAGCAATGCCGTACG
>NW_022734925.1:0-673 GCF_011630105.1 Anneissia japonica | reverse complement strand
CCTATTAAGGAGACACTTTTTTATTGAATCAAAACAACTACAGTAGTCACAAAATAAGGGAAAAATCGTTCAAATTTATATTTTGACACCTTTTGAGCGATAAACTTAACATCAAACCAGAATGTTTTCCATCCTTAGAATGGGCATTGTTTGCTTAGTGCATGTGTTACTTCCATAGAAAGCTCAATATTTAAAAAAAAGAATATTTGGTCATTAACATTGCACTCGAATAAAGAAACAATATGGGGAACTTACACAAATGTTGTAGATTAAATTACATATCTGTTAATTTCATATCTTAAATGAATTATTTTTTGCATTGCAAATTATTGTTATAGATTAGTTATAATTAAACTGTAACTCATTTTTAGGTCAATTAAAATAAAATTATAAAGAATCTATGTCATCATTATACGAAAGCATGCCTAAAACCCCTATTAAAGGGACAATTTCGTGTTTTTGGTTGGTGTTCTCGGAACATGGGTACCCATATTCAAGGGGCACTCATATTCTAGCGACACTTTTTGGTCCCGAATGTGTCCCCTTAATAGGGGTTCTACTGTATTTAAGCTTTAAAACTACATTTATATAAATCAGTAAATGTGAAAGTAGAAGAATAACCCATAACTTGCAGCTTTATTTATTTATTGTGCTGAACTGCGTAGGGGCGTGG
>NW_022734924.1:0-596 GCF_011630105.1 Anneissia japonica | reverse complement strand
AAGTCATATACTGTATCATGCTTAGGAACGTTGACGCCTGCAAGGCTCTGGTTTAATAATTATGATTATTGCATTTGGTTGTAGATTTAAATGGAACTCCAATTGTTACGTTAGACCAAAAATCGTCAAGTCCTCCGAATAATCTATGGTCTAGTACTCCTAAATTGAGTTATGAAAGTAGCCTCCAACAACCAGTTACTGGAAATTATCAGCCTCAAGTGCCTAACTCCTTTCAGTCGGGGTATGTTGCCTCTCAGCCAGGCTATGGAGCCCTACTGGTACCACTCATTCCAGAAGGAATGCAGTACAGATCACCAGTACTCACTACGAGAAGTAACACAACCATTCAGGACCAAAACACAAAAATGAATTCTTCCAAGGACGAGAGCTGTCAGACACCCACGGAAACGAAAACAGCCATTGTTCAGTCAGAGAGGATCTTGGTACCAGACTTTGAAGAGAGTATGCCAAAACTACTCTCTGAACTGACATCAGCAAAAGATTTGAATCGGGAGGTAAGGAGATGTGTAAGAATATTTGTGACTTCAGTGGATGACAGCAAGAGGCACATCAAAGGAAACCAATAATGCATTTTG
>NW_022734923.1:0-741 GCF_011630105.1 Anneissia japonica | reverse complement strand
TATTGATGATGATATTGCCGTTCCGCTGAGAAGTCAATTCAACATCTCCGCCTCGGCTGCTCTGCTTATGTTTCTAAATGTTCTTTCCAGTCTGATCTGCTTTTTGCTGTGTTCTTTAATTCGTTTAATTCCCTGGTGTTCTTGAGTGATGTGTGACACGGTGATGTTGACTGGCTGAGATTTTTCAGTTTTGTGAGGTCATTATGTAAAGTGATCGGTAATCTAGTTCTTGGTCTTCCTCTGAATTTGATATGGGTAGTACTAAAGTGCGAGGCAGCGAGGCATGCGAAGCAGCGATGCAAAACGACGATTCATGCGAGGCATCGTTTTATCATTCCCAAAAGTGCGAGGCATAACAACGATTCATGCGAGGAATCCTTTTACATCGAAATATGTGCAGAGAACAATTTTTCTCCGCCAGGCTTAGGCTATATAGTCAGTAACAGTAAAAATAAAAGTAATATTACGTACTATTTAATAATTATGCGTGATAGTCATTGTCAAATTTGCTACTTAATTTGATTTGCTACCACAGTGGATTTATTTTTCTCCGCCAGGCCTAGGCTTAGGCTATATAGTCAGTAACAGTAAAAATAAATCCACTGTGGTAGCAAACCAAATTAAGTAGCAAATTTGACAATGACTATCACGCATAATTATTAAATAGTACGTAATATTACTTTTACATCGGATTTTCCTTGTTCTCTGCACATATTTCGATGTAAAACGATGCCTCGCATG
>NW_022734922.1:0-885 GCF_011630105.1 Anneissia japonica | reverse complement strand
CATATCAGGAATGTTTCAATAGAGGAATATTTTACTAACAATTTATGAACAATGAAGGTATCACTACCTTCATAATTACAAATACATTCCATTTATCAGGTAACCAGCCTCAGCAACATTGGTCTTCAAATGTCCATAATGAAGACGTCGATTTACCTGGCATAAGTGACAACCAACCAGTAGAAGCAAAAGAACCGTTAAATGGAGAAGTTGAGATAGTTAAATATAGCAAAAATGTTATACATAATTGGAATGTTTACATTCTATAAGAAATATGAACTAAGAAAACCAGAATAAGGTGCTTGAGAACAATGTATTAGAACTATTCAGATCACAGGATACAGTAAGAATAAAATACATAAAACGAACACTTTTCATTTTAGAATAAAAGTTCAACTTTCTTGAAATGTATGAAAACCATACTGCTGTCATTTTGAGTAAAAACTGACCTTGGAAAAAATTGTTATACTGTATAAATATCTTATTATTGGTCATTTTAAGTACCATTATGAGCTGCACAAATAATAAATTAACAGTCTACAGAACTTGGAATATAAAAACATCTTTCCATGATCAGGAATGTTTCAATAGAGGAATATGATACTAACAATTTATAAGGTATCACTCCCTTCTTAATTACAAATACATTCCATTTATCAGGTAATCAGCCTCAGCAACATTGGTCTTCAAACGTCCATAATGAAGACGTCGATTTACCTGGCGTAAGCGACAGCCAACCAGTAGAAGCAAAAGAACCGTTATAAGAAGTCCAAATGCCAATGGCAAGATGGCACTGGTCAGTGGTTTGTCTGTCAGAGGTGATTTTGTCTTGAACAAGTGCTTCCGCAGGGATCCGTGCTTATTGCTATTGTTTGGGAAAGTTTT
>NW_022734921.1:0-1004 GCF_011630105.1 Anneissia japonica | reverse complement strand
GAATTTTACGCAATTACGGCATTCCGAGCATGTAGTAACTATTATCAAGTGCTTCTTCAACAATTTCATATGCAAGGTTGGAAATAGTGACTTTAGCTTTGAGGTGAGAACTGGGGTGAGACAAGGGTGTGTTATGTCTGCGTTACTCTTCAACCTGGCTATTGACTGGATTAGGCAGACTGCTGCAGATCAGAAAAGAGGTATTAGACGGTCACTATTCTCACTGCTTGAAGATCTAGATTTTTCAGATGATCTGGCTCCGGACGGTGACCCGTACTCATCAACACATGCAGGAGAAGACATCCCGCCTAACTGACTTTGCACACCAAATTGGCCTGAAGATTAATCAAAAGAAAACAGAAGTAATGACACTAAATGTTCAAAACCCACCAAGCATACAGGCACATGGAGAAGATCTTCCAACAACAGATGAATTCACCTACCTTGAAAGTATTGTAACACAAGATGGAGGTGCAGGAGTAGACATGAAGAACCGCTTAAACAAAGCAAGGACTGCATTCTCTATGCCAAATCCTATATGAAAATCACAACAGTTCAGCACCAAAACCAAGTTGAAGATTTATCAAAGCTGTGTCCTTTCAACTCTTCTGTATGGGTCAGAATGCTAGAGTATGACAAAGAATGACCTCCGAATGAGGAAAATTTGTCGCGTATTTTGGCCAAATACCAATGAAGAATTTTATGACAGATGCCAATTGGAATGCATGGAAACAATCATACAAAGAAGGCGTTGGAGATAAATTGGACATGTACTAAGGAAAGAAAAGGGAAGCATTACCAAAACGGCACTCTACTAGACTCCAGAAGGGAAGAGGAAGAGGAGGAGACCCAAGACCACTTGGAAAAGGAAGGTGGAAAGAGAAATAAGGGGTCTGAATCACACCTGGGGAACGCTACAGCGCCTGGCCTTGGACAGAGCAGAGTGGAGAACTTCTGTTGCTGCTGTACTTGCCTACTCGGCATAATGGGCAGTAAGTAAATAT
>NW_022734920.1:0-920 GCF_011630105.1 Anneissia japonica | reverse complement strand
TGTCCTTATTTTCCAACTGAATAATTTCTTTTCAGTCAGAAGAATGCGATGAAAATGTTTGTTCTCTTTAATTTGTTTTACTTTTACTTTTTCATACATTTTTCCAGTTAATCTATTTTTCATAAATAATAATTGCCATTTTTTGACACACAGGTTGCGTGAACACCTGTTTAATACACAAATTATATACAGTTTTTGATGTCATTTTTATCTTCCAAACATTGTAAATTGATTACTTAGGCCTACAGTAGACATATACTCATGTCTGTATAAGACATTTTCTATTGTATCGCTATTGCTTCTAAAACACATTTATATTCAGCCAACCAATTGTGAGGATTCTTCAGTTTACCTTTAAGTTCTTCTGGGTGTAATTTATGGTTATCTTTGATACCGGTATATATTAAGTGCTCCAATTTAAACAACAGACTCTGACCCTTATGTGTTGTATATTTATTTTCCCAAAGAATTTGATTGAGAATCTCAACCTGTGTGACAGGGTCTCTACGTTATTGCTGTTACTTCAATGCATGCTGTTAATATCTAATAGTAAAAGATTGGAATATTATATAATGACTTCTTTGGAATATAAGCCATGTATGAGTTTTGTGTCAACACTTTTAAATAAAGTGTTGGAAGGGTCTTCCACATTCCCAATTCCCCATACAACAAACGTTTCAACCATGATATTTGAATCGCTTCACATTGTAATACAATGTATGTATCATAATTTATGACTAAATATAAAAATTATATAATAATTTTTAACTAATTATAATATTACTGTGTTTCATCATTTCTTGTACTGTACTCTGTGTGTCTTCGAGATGTCGGATACATTAGAAAACAAGCAAATCCACGACAAGTATCGAAATATAATAACCGCGTGTGTCGTAAAAAAAAAAAAAAAAAAAAAAAAC
>NW_022734919.1:0-656 GCF_011630105.1 Anneissia japonica | reverse complement strand
TTTGATTATAAATAGCTTGGCATAATTATAAGCATATGTAATTTTTGACGCACGCGTATGCGCACATTAAGACGCACAAACAAAAAAGTAAGATACCTAACATTCAACTTTGACCTGAAGTATAAGCCCATTTACTATTATTCAAAAATAAAGAATGGTTAAGATGATTTGACGTCATCAACATTTTGAGAAAAGAAATATAAATTTTTTTTTGTTTTTTCATTCAGATGGCAATATGATGACGTCACAATGTCCGATCAGCTATTATGATATATAAAATCATATCTACAGCTCATGTGCTTTCAGAATATGTAATAAAAATTGCTATAACTATTTAAAAAAAGGCATGATATAAAGCATATTTTAATTTTGACGCACGCGAACGCTTGCGTTATTACGCGCGCACAAATGTATAATGTACATAACATTTAACCATGACCTGAAGTTTATGCCCACTAAGTATGATTCAGAAATCACGAATGATTAAGGTGATTATGGGGTCACCAATGGTTTGACGGAAGAAAGATAAGGTGTGTAAGGAAAACCCTATATTTTGACCATGATGACGTCATCAAAATGTGAAAAATTGCCACATATATGAAAGAGAATTGCCTCAGCTATACCATACTAAAAGTTGGAAGACAATCGACCAAGAA
>NW_022734918.1:0-763 GCF_011630105.1 Anneissia japonica | reverse complement strand
GACCTTGAGGTCATGCCCTCCTGCATAGATCGGGGATACGAACGTACGGGGGTCGTCACTACACTATTGTACTAGGCCTTGTACTATAATAATACTACTACTATCTATCTATCTAGGCTACAACAAAGCTATGTTTAAACAGGGAGATGTAAAAATACATCTTCCTGGTTTAAAAATGCTTGTGCGTTCCTTTTTTTAAGTTGGCAATAATGTTAGACATATATTAAAAAGCTACGTCAGGCCTGCATGAGTGCATCAGGTAGATGTGCGTAATTAAAATCATCGATCAAAGAATTTATACCGAGTTATAACATTAGATGTTGATAGTAAAATTTGGAATTTTTTTTGGTTTTTTCTTTTTGTAAAATATGCCTATAAAATCCTGCTTAAGTTAATATACTAGGCCTATTACTAAGAATTTTTTTTTTTTTTTTTTTTTATAGCGGCCAGATGGAAGGACTTTGTCGACTTTGTGGTTCTGATGCCATTCCTTTGGATAGAAGCCCTTATCAGAAAGAGAATTTTGCTATACAAATAGAACGAGCATTTGGTATTAATGTTGACAAAGATGTTGACTATCATCCAAAATTTGTGTGTACGTCTTGTGTACGATCATTAAGAAGGTGGTGGGACAAGGCAAAGAAAAACAAAAAAGCTACTCTAAATATTAAACTTGTAGATTTTTCATCAAATAATCGGGAAGATACAGCAAAGCCTCTAATAAACTGGGATGAGATTGCATCAGTTGCTATGAAACATAAAC
>NW_022734917.1:0-743 GCF_011630105.1 Anneissia japonica | reverse complement strand
TTCTTTATCACTAAACATTAACAAACACTCGTTTTGACGCACTCCGTTCTGTAGCGTGTCTGCTGCAAACTTCCTAGCCTAATTTTAAGACCTTTGATGACTGAGATGGACTATGTTGATTTATTAATAATATTTTGTTTGGGATGAAAAAAAGGAGAGTCCATTTCCCCAAAATGCTCCATCAGCACATAGTTTAGTGTGCGCGATGGACAGTATGGCTATCTATGGAATTTACTAACCACACAATCCATATTTAGGTGATTAAGTCGCAAAACTTTATTTGCATTTGGTGGATTAAGTCGCAAAACTTTAGCTTCGTTTGGTGGCACCATTTACTCTAGGTAGACGGCGACCGGTTTCGTTGCCGGTTGGTACATTTCTTACAAACATTCATCCAAAGGCCAGTGAAAGTTGAGACGGCAGCCGTGTTTTTATCGATGTTTGCCATCCTTATGTGTGCCATCGTAAAGGAATTGCGTTTTAATTTAAATTTCTGAACTTCTGAAGCTGACATATTCTATGAATGTAGGCTTGTAATGCAGGCTACAATTTAAAAACGGGGTGGGACTCATTCAAAAATTCGAGGGGGTTCGCTAGAAAACAGGGGGGTTCGCTAGAAAAGGGGGGTTCGCCCGAACCATAAAAACCCCCCCTGGCTACGGGCCTGCAGTGAACACTAAAAAAATCTGAACTTCAGCAGTCATGTTGTAAAAGTTTTTAATTTATAAGGCCCCCGAGGTCCC
>NW_022734916.1:0-582 GCF_011630105.1 Anneissia japonica | reverse complement strand
AACTTTTTACTATGAACTACAATATTTCATTCGAGGTCATTCTGGCAGCCATCTTAAATTTCAAAGTGGCTGCCACGCAAAACCTATATTTATCAATATATCGGCTTTTCCATTCATGCTCCCCATACAGGGAATTTATTCATCAAACTCCAGGCCTCCGGCCCCTTGTAAAACAAAATTATTACAAATTAAATAAGCGTGCTGTGACAATACCGTACTTTAAATAAATTTCATTAATACACCCGTGTTTCTTTGTTTCTTAGATTTATATTATATGTACCTATATTGTTTCTAGCCGTACCTATTGTGTAATGGAGTGTATCTGGTGGTATTTGAAACTGTTCAGCCATAAAGCCTTCGTGGTCTAATGGTTATGACGCTCGCCTTGACAGCGAGAGGTCACAGGTTCGAGTCTTGCCAGAGGAATTTTATTACACAATTTCTTTATTCATTTATTTACAGGACTACATTCGTTGAGAGCTATGCTACGCGATGTATTATTGTCCTTTATTAAACACTGTATTTACCTTTCTTTTAAAATTAATTATATATAATTTAATAGTGTTAACGGCTATCTTGATT
>NW_022734915.1:4712-6434 GCF_011630105.1 Anneissia japonica | reverse complement strand
TTATTTGCATCAAATTTCGAAAAACCTCTCTTCACCTTCCTCATCGGGTCAACGAACATTACAGCAATAAACAAGGAAGTTGAACTCGTCATCTAATGAATATTCATCATTTTTTCGCCAAAACACCTTTTTATTTGCCGTTATTGGCTAGTCAATATGACGTATATTTCTATTTTTGACTACCGGGTTTTAAATGCGGTTTGTTCTGTTACTGTTGCGCGTTTACGTACTCCACGCGCGCCGGTTCAGAAATGAGGGCGTGCTAGTTATTTTATATCTTCGAAACCACAGTGAGTCTTGAGCCGCAGATCTTTGACGACGCACGTGTCCCTGTCGGTGACAGACGCGCCTCTTTCGGAGAAACCGACAAAGTCCGGGTGCCCGCTGATGGCCCGCAGCTCGGACATCGGATAGTGGTCTCCCTCCAGCACCTCCCTGAGGTTGACTGGGGGAAACCCGAGAAACGGGGCGATCGAGTACGCCGTGTCCATGACGTCTTCGCTTTCGACCTGCCGTGTTTAGCGATCCATGCTAATGGTTTGTCTGCAGAACGATCCTGCCGGACTGCCAAGGCTTCACGTCTCCGGACGCGAATCCGAGAACGGCCCGTCCGTGTTTTGCGGTCACGAAGTTGGCGATCCTCGACGCGTGATGGACGACGTCGCGAAGGTCGTCGCCAGACAGTTCGCTGACGAACACCTCCGCGGCATCCTCTCCGACGTAGCCGTCGTCCGTCCACAAGGCGTTGCGCGGTATCAGACCGTCCGCCACGAATTTGGACGTCTTCTTGAATATCTCGACCAAGGAAAGTCTTGCGAGTTCGTACTGGTCGTTGTTCACCGCGATCGCTGCGCCCTTGTTGAGCGCCGCGTACTTGAGGATGCTCTCGATGCGATTCGTGTCGGACGAAGGATTCACACCATACGTCACCCATCTGAGCGTCCTGTAACGTGCCATGTGCTCGCCGCACTCTCCCGCCGTCGGGTATCTCACGCACACCATCTGTCCGTCGAGTATGGTCTGCGATCCGGTGTTGAAGAACAAGCAGCTTGGAGATTGCGTGACCACCGAGATGAGCTTGCCGTTCGGCCAGTCGGCCATCTCCGTTCCGGCGACTCCCAGCACAGCGTAATCTTCCATGTTGCTCTCCTCGATCAGACGGTCCCTCCGCGCGTCGTCCACGTCGTCGTGCGTCGGAGTGTTCATGCCGAAACCGACCCGCGCGGTCATGGAATTGTACCTTCCCAGCAGCACCTGTCCCTCCTGTACGTTTGGGTTGTCCGACGATGGGTAGAGCTTTCCGCGCACGTCGTTCGATCTGCTGCCGAAGTTGGCGCTCAGATAACGGGGGTCGACAGCGTACGCTCGAATCGATCCATCAATTATGGGTTGCTTGATGCTGGACATGACGGACGATTTTTTGTTGTTGGATGTTGAGCAGGAAAAAACATTAATAACATTTGTTTTTATTTTCTTCGTTTCAGATCCATTGCTTTCAACGTTCCCGGTGCGAAGTGTGCAAAGCGGATCGGAGGCGGCGTCAAGGATGACGTTCCAAGAAACTTACAGAATTCTCAAGAAGAATCTGCAAGCAAACGGAAACGCGCAGCGTCGCGTTCGTCCGGACGTCGGAAGAAAGTCTGCTGCAAACGTTCAGGAGAAAGTTTACGAAAACAAAAGAAAAACAAGAATTAAAGGAGGAAAACAAGAAATACGCATGTG
>NW_022734915.1:2972-4581 GCF_011630105.1 Anneissia japonica | reverse complement strand
GATGGGAAGAAAGGCGTTTTACGTGAAAGACAGACGAGGCAGAATCTACTTCTACAGGCCGATAGGAGACCTGTGCCGATTTTCGGGCATCATGAGAACGAACGCCACGCAGGTGAGCATCGACATGTCTGAAGTCTTGCCGTTCACCACCTCCGCTACCGGAGGTTTCGTCTTCAAGTTCCTGGTATACATGGACGGCGATTCTTATCGCGACAAGTTCACTTTCGCAGACGTGACTCGATACGCGGACGTCATAGCCTTGAGCGCGTACATCGGCTCGTCTTTAATCTGGCAGCTCAGATTGGCCGAGATGATAGTGATCCCAAGATTGCTAGGTCTGACGTCTAAATTCGCGTTGCGGGAGATAAATCTGTTCTTCAAGCATCTGCTGCTGTATCACCGAGACGGCAAGATACCGAATGCCGATTGGATGGGCGTGCTGCGATTGTGCGAACCCTTCACGTTCGACAGAACGGTCGTCGACCTTCTGAACGAAATTTACGGACCCGATCGAAATCGACCGACGCTGACGACCTTAAGCAAAACGTGGAAAGTGAAGATGATGTTGGGCGACAAGATCCCTGTGGGCGACAAGATCTTATGCTCGTTCGACCTCAACAGGGACTGCGGTGTATGCGGCAAGCCTTCCGTGCTGTGGTGGAGGATCCTGAGAGAGGACTGTAACGAAAGTCGCCTGTACGCCGTGATGATTTTCGAGACAAACGAGCCGACGAGGAGGACGTTTCACCTCCTCTACGAACTGTGCAATCAGCCAAGACCGATCCTCTTGAATTCGATCTGCGAAATTTCGAATTGCACGCGGAGGGTGTTGGAACCGAACATCGTCGCTTGCCCGCAATCCAACTCCTTGTGGATAGACGTGACCCTGTGTTTTGGCACCACCGGAGAGACCGTCAGAAAAGGGTATGCTCTGCGTCTGACGGACGGATCCGTCGGAGACGTTCGCGCTGCCGACATAGCCGAGTCTGTCCGACAGGAGATAGGGGAACTCGAGCAAACGAAGAAGCTCGTCGAAAAGAGAACGAAAGACGCGACGACACGCGTGGAGGATCTGTCCAATCGTCTGGCGTCCGTCGTACGCCACGATCTGGCGGAGAGGTGGAAGAAGGATTTCAAGTTGCGATCGCACAGAAGCATGAAGGAACTCGACCGAAGGATAGAAACGGTCGAAAAATACATGGAGAACGATCTGGCATTGAACGAGGAACGGGAATGGTTGTTCTACAATCCCCTCAGGGAGACTTCGGTCGTCGACAAACCCGTGTCGCCGACCAAACTGGATCGCGCGTTCGCCCACATCATGGAAGATTTGATTAATGAAATGGTGTAATTTGTAAACTATTGAATTAATAACTGCAATAAAAGAAATGAAACTTGAAACGTTAAATTTGGTTTGCTTGTGTTATTTATTTTCATTTTCATTAATAAAATACATCTACATCGAAATCTTCTTCGTGTCCGCCGCCGCAATCGAAGACGTGCTCCATCAACGAAGCGTGTTCCGTGACGGTGTAAGCTTTGAAACACCTGGGACATCTCAACGGCTCTTCCTCCTCCTCTTCCTTCTCGTACGATACTTCCCCGACGA
>NW_022734915.1:390-2711 GCF_011630105.1 Anneissia japonica | reverse complement strand
ATTTCGTTCCTCGCAGAAAGCGACTGGATTTCTCCCGTAAGCTTGATGACGTGCGCTTCGCGTTGATCCGAGTACCGTTGCCATCTGGTGTTCATGCTTATGACTTCCTTCAGCTGTTTCGAAAGTTCGGCGTTTTCCCTGGCCAAGCTCGACACTTGTTCCTCCAAGGCCTTGCATCGATCTTCCGACGAGAGAGACCCAACACTTCTCTGCTCGCCGACATCCTTTTCAATTCTTTCGTAATTCCTCGGCTCCCGAGCCACGTCGATCTTTCCCGTTACCAGATCGTCGATCTTCGATCTCATCCGTTCGATCTCGCGGCAGAGCGTTCGATGGACGTCGTCGGCGTAACTGCGCTGTCCGTAGCACTCCTTCAGCTCCGACGTCAGTTTTCTAATCGCGACGTCTTTTTCCGAGTCGGAAGAATTCGTAGCGCTCAGGAACTCGGTCAGCTCCTTATCTTTCGTGCGGACCTCGAACAAAAGTTCTGCGATCCTTATCCTGAGAGCGGCGATCGTCTTCTTCGCTTCCGCCACTTCCTCGGAACTGTAATTCGAGTTCAGGACGGTTCGCAATCGCACGTTCTCCCTCAGCAGCTGGTCGAGAACCTCCTTGTCGTGTCCGGGCACGAAAATTCGTGCTCTTTGAGATCGACCGATGAATCGAGTTTGTTTCTGTGCAGTCTGAATTGCAAGTGCTCGATGTTTAAGTTCTTCTTCTTGAGTTCCAGTTTCAACTAATCGATCGAACCTCCGTAGTCGTTCAGCAAAAGCTTCAGCACGTCGATGCTCTGCACGACGGTTTTCAGGGAAACGATTTCCTCTTCTTTCTTTTGCAGCCTGTCCGATTCGGAGGAGGCTCCGCCGACACATACATCGTCGGTGCTCTTTGTCGCAGTCGTCGTCCGGCCAAGTTTATCGTTCATGTCGTTAGCTCTACGAGTGTGATGGAATTACTTTAACTCGACTTTTATTTCGTTTTCGTTGTACGGTGAGCGTACGTCATCGGTTCTTAGACACTTGACGTCACGAGCTCATGGGAAGGCCGAAGTAAGCTTTTATAAACATAAAACAGATTGTAATAGATGTTTTGCGTGTGTGTATTTAATTTTCGATTTTCTCCTTTTTGAAATAAAAGTCCTGTTTCAAACCCTTCCTCTTTCGTCAGTCGTTACATAAGTCAAACACTATCAGGCTAACAAGAACAGCAACCAATAGTCTAATTTGCTATTTTTTCTAGCAAAAACATTATTTCTTCGAAAAGATATTCGAAAATACACGGATTATGATTACAGCTATCGCGTTGAACTAATTGTATTTTCCTGCATTATAATCATTTAATTTCAAAACGAAATCGTCTCTTTTTAAATACTCAGCAATTTCAAACAGAAAATCAATCTGTCGAGGTCTGATCACTGTCAGTTTTTCCAATTCAATCATCAATCTTATGGCTTCCTTTAGTCGTTCAACAGTTCTTGCGGGTATGGTTGATTTCAATCTCGGTTTCAGCGATTTCAACTCTTCTTCGTTGATTCCAGAAGCAAAATCAAGTATCATGGCCCTATGGGGGAAAAAACAATATTAAATTAGCTCGGCAATCATTGGCGAGAAAAAAAAATATTTTTGCTCTAAAGATAAACGATTTTAAAAAAAGAGAATTACATACCTATAGGGTGAAATTATCTTTTCACCGAGTCCTTCCGTGCTCCCTCGAAAGTCCAAAACATGGCGTTGAAGTTCCGAACGCCTTATCAGTCCCAGAAGCTCGACAAGTATTTCCAATCTCGATGAATAAAGTAATGCTCTATCCTCTAGTTGATTCATTAACTCAATGCCTCTGGTAACTTTTTCCAATTCGCCATGTCTGAGACCGATGCTCTCATCCAGGCATAAGTACTTCAGAGCCAAAACATCTCGATCCTCGAGGTACCTATCGACGTTCACCAACATCCCGCGATACGATGATTCGTCTTGCCCAGCCATTGCTTAGTTTTAACGGATGGACAGGATCATCCGCTTATTTATAAACCAACTATAACGATGACGTCATGGGTACTTGGAACCTTGACGTCATCCGTACTCCCTTATTTCAAAGCATCGATGCGCCGGTAACGATGACGTCATGGGTACATAGAAAACGTCTGCTGACTAATCCCTATATATACTCGCAAATCATCACGAAACGATACATTCAGAATCAGCGAACCTCGACGCCATGGCAGAGAAGACAAACAGAAGAATCGTAGCCAGAATGGTTAAGATTTTCACCGAAGATAACATCTTGTTGGAAAACCTGCTGGCCGCCAATCGAGGTCGCATCCT
>NW_022734915.1:0-366 GCF_011630105.1 Anneissia japonica | reverse complement strand
TCTCTCTGGAGGTGGCGTTCTCCGCTACGGTGAATGGAGGCGGGAGACACTACGAATGCTTTGCATGGACCAAGGTGGACGGAGTGAGGTGTGTGGGCAGGCAAGGAACCATCGAAGACACGCACACGCTTCTGAATATGTACGGCGTGTCGAATGCCTCGTTGGACTTGGAGGAATACGTTGTAGGACTCGGCACAATAGGAGACGACATGCCGTCCATCGACAGGGACGCCGACAGGATCGTCACGATGGCGATTGCCGTGAAGGACGAGGAGGATCTGCTGGAGCCGTTTCGAAAAAATTTGGCAATTCAACGAAACTTTGAAATTGTCCGTCACGTTCGTCAGAAGTGAAAGGGACGTGCGT
>NW_022734914.1:0-786 GCF_011630105.1 Anneissia japonica | reverse complement strand
GTTGTCGGGGGCGGGGGTGAGGTATGATAGAGTGAAAATATTTTAAACTTATTTTATTTAAAGTTTGGTAACTAGAATGTCATATTTTAAAATCTCTTCGTCCTCTTAATCATTATCATCCACATCATCATCATCATCATCATCATAATCACCATTATCAATTGGTAAATTAGAATATCATAATAATTAAATCGTTATCGACTGATAATAAAATAGACAAAGCATTAAAATTTCAATTTCAAAGTTTATTGATAATAACTTGTTAATTAACAATAACTTGTAGAAAAATATGTATAAAAATGGTGTGCTAATTTTAAATATACAATTAATAAATTTATATTTATTAAGTTATAATATACATTGCAACTATTATTTTTACAATGATAATGATACAATACAACATAGGTTATACAAATGAGTACAAAAAATTTTAAAAATTTTATTTACAATGCTCCGACTTTTACATTTTTATTTATTTATTTATTTTTTTTAATAGTTATTTACACTTTTTTTTTCAAAATTGCATTACTCAATGTCCCTTCTTCGAAGTGGAGCACGATATGGCGAAAATTGTGTCTGTCCATTTTTGGTTTACCACTTTGTTGCCTTAAAGAGTAATAATAATAATGATGATGATGATAATAATAACAATAACAACAACAACAACAACAACAACAACAACAACAACACATATAATGTCGATAAAACAAAAAATAATACAACTAAATAATAATAATAATAATCTAAATTTACTACTTAATAGGTATGAAAAATAATAAAATACAA
>NW_022734913.1:0-1538 GCF_011630105.1 Anneissia japonica | reverse complement strand
TTATTCATAAGAAGTTAACTAGATTTGTCTCTGGGCTAAAACATAACATAACTACAGGATCAATGCAAATAAAAAAAATTAAAATTAAAATAATAAGATTCAAAAACACATAAGTATAAAAAATACAAAGCAGATACAGTAATAAATACAGTTATAGTAGAATAATAGGCCTATACATAGAATAGGCATACACGCAGGATGAAATGTAACGTAGCGTACTGTACGTAGTGAATGTTGTAGAGGTCAAGGGTGAACGCGTTTCTGGAGCCGTGAATGCGTTACAGAACCTTATTGTCACCGCATTACCTTCCGAAGCACGGCGAAAAAACCTGTAAAAAAAAAATCATTTTTACCATATTTTGGATAATTACCGTACTAAAAGTTGGTTTCTATTGATTATTAAGTAGTTTTCTACTCTCGTGTGGTAATATTTTTATCATTTTTGCACCCGTGTGGTCGCGAGCGGTCCCGAGTGGTCCCGTGTGGTCGCGAGTGGTCCCGTGTGGTCGCGAGTGGTTCCGTGTGGTATTTAGTAGGACCGAAAATGCCTATTTTATTACTACTATACATACAGTACTACTTGGTACTACTACTAGGCCTAGGGCCTAGCTAGGCTACCTACCTACTTACCTAAGTAGGCTAGACCTAGTAGTAGGCTAGATTCTTTTGCTAATTAATTGGGCCTAGGCTAGCCATATATTCCGGTTTCCAATGCCTTTATTTTTCAATGCTTCCCTTATCAGGCTCACATTGGAGGGCCTATAATATTACTACTACTATACTACCAGCCTATAGGCTATTACTACTAGCTAGGCCCCTAGCTAGGTAGGCCAATAGGCCCCTAGGCCTAGTTTGTGTCATACTTTTGCAGTTGTAAAATTATAGATGGACCAGCAGGGCCTAGCATATGGTTTCCAGATTCACAGTAGTCTTTCTTTGTACGGTACCTCCATTATAATTTTTTTTTTTTAAGGCCTATAAAATAAAACATGGTCTGTAAATATCAAGAATGCTGGAGCTTCTTCACCTAGTACCCCACAACAAGGGGCTATTCCCCTCAGTCTTACTTAAGTCTAGGCAGCCCATCCCATGGTGCTCTTTATGCTCACGTGCCCTTTTCAGTAAATTAAGAACCGTCTTTCAAAATCCAGGCTACAGGCTTGTTAACTTTACTGAATAGTGTGTCATATTCAACATATTTTTCTACGTATATCAAATAATAAGATCTCTGTATTAGGACACAGAAAAAAAATTTTAGATTATCATTCCTACCCGCCTCAAAAATTTGGAAAATATTGATGTGGATTTTAAAAAAAATTTTACCGCATCATTTATTTCAACAGCATAAAAAAAAAAATGCAATTTTGTGACTGTAAATACATTTTCTTTAAGAAACAATTAAATTAAACCAATTTTTATTCAATATTTACAATATTCTTACTAAATAAAAACAGTTTCACTCTCATCGATAAGAAAAAAGGCAATATTCTATTGATCTGATTAAAAAGAGAAAATAAAAAAAGCCCGCCCTTATCACT
>NW_022734912.1:0-636 GCF_011630105.1 Anneissia japonica | reverse complement strand
ATTATACTCATCATTATTCTTATCATTATTATTATCATTAATATTATCATTATTATTATTATTATTATTATTATTATTATTATTATACTTACTATTATTATTATTATCATAATCATAACAACCATATATATACTTTTATATAACATATTCAATACCATATAATACTTTAACATTCTAATAATAAGCATCATTGTCAAGCTACAGCAACTTACACCATGTAAAATGTTATTGTTAGTGTTGAATTATGGATGAAAAATATCCAAATTCAATTTAACTTTAGAATTATTAATGCCATCAATAATTTTAGGAATGGTGGAGCTTTTCCATCGTTGTGTCCTACACAAAGGAGCACTAAGTAAATTATTATTTCTACCGTGATTGCGATAGGGGGGAAGCATATCACGAAACAATTTCGAAGCAAGAACTCCATTACCAAACTTCATCATTAAATTTTCTCTCCTAGTATTAAGAGAAGAGAGCCCGGACAATATTAAAGCATTATCATAACTACAGTAATCCATACCAAAAATACTCCTAAGCGCCCTCTTTTGAACCCGCTCAATTCTATTTCGTTGGATAGTGGTTAAAGAACTATGCCACAATGGGCATGCGTATTCCAAAACAGGACGAATGTAA
>NW_022734911.1:0-787 GCF_011630105.1 Anneissia japonica | reverse complement strand
TTTACAAGAACGAACATAAAAATAAAAAACGACTCCGAGCAGTACCCGGTAGGATTTCTCAAAAGTGGGCAATGCCCATCTGTCTGGAACCTAATAAACAAATGTAACAGAAATATAAAAATAATTATTTGTAAATCACTTAACAACTATATATAAAATACGGTTATTACAATTAAAATCATTATCATTAAAGTTATCATTATATGGATTATAAAACTGGAATATAATTTGATGAAAGCACATTTTCCTCTCTTCAAAAGAATTCCCATTTTGATTCCTGTACATTTAACAAATAATTAATACAAGTTTCTTCTATACCGGTCTTATTTACTTTAACTTTAATCATTGAGATTACACAATGTCTGCTAATACAAATAATCTGATTGGCAGAGCAGAGGTCCCGATTATAGCTACTGTGGAGAAGCAAGCAATGAGAAGAGGAGCATGCGCACATACTCTTTGGAAGGAGCGCTTCCACTCCACTCCAGTGTTAAATTTGCTATTCTAACGCCACCATGCGGTTGGCAGAATAGGAAGTTTTACCATTGCACCACTGTAGGGTAGGCCTACACTGTAAATGATCGAATAAGCGCCGTGGCGCTTAGGCCTATAACTTTTTTGGAGGCTTCAGTGCGGCGCTTATTCGGGAGCGGCGCTATCACAAAAATATTGGAGTGGCACTTCCCATGTACATTGAAATACCCGTTCCTATTGTTACCTATTTCAGGTTATTCCCGTAGTTCGGTAGGCCAGGTCTCAACGTCGTAAATAACGATTATAAAGAAAT
>NW_022734910.1:0-553 GCF_011630105.1 Anneissia japonica | reverse complement strand
GCCCCCTTTGATGTTAATTACTTTACATCTTGTCACCTCCTTGGTGTTTCTGTTTTTAACTTTTTCATTTGATCTTGGAAATGGTTCCCTGATGGGTCTGAATTATTTCAATTGGCAAAAAAAAAAAAAGTAAACATGAACAGCATTTTTTGGAAAAATAAAACCATGTAATGAAAAAAATGGCTAAAAATGTTCAATATGAGGGAGAATAATCATACAACAACAATATCATAAACACCAAGATTTAAAACACCTACCTTGCACCAGGGCAGGCTTTGGCATGGTCCTTTAACAACTGGACATCTACCATTTTCAAGCATTTCTGGCATCGCTCTTCCAAACCACTGTGTTGAGAAAGTGGATTCTGAAAAAAAAGGAAGGTTTAACCATGGAGTTAACTAAATTATAACCTGGAATAGATTAAAACTTTCTTTTCCAAAGAAAATTTAAAGGAAAGATACACAGACAATTTTTAATATAGCACAATCAAAAACAGTAATATATCAAATTTGAACGACTAAATCATTACGTTTCTGGCGACTAAACAGCACCA
>NW_022734909.1:0-727 GCF_011630105.1 Anneissia japonica | reverse complement strand
CACTATGGTAATTTGTATGGATGTCTCCATAGCGATAATTGTAAACCTTCCACAGTTATCTCAACGCCATCCTTCATGGAGATCGCCATGGCGATGTTCACAGTGATCTCCACTACGATCTTGGTGATATGCTTAATGGTCCCTACAGCGACATCCATAGGTTTCAGTTAGTTGGTTTGGAAATGATAAAAATTTGATTTCAGCTATTGTATTATCGGCTATTAAACTGCTATTTAACCCTGATGTTCCATCGTACAAGGTTATTTTGTCAGTGTCCACTGCTGTTTCTCTGGAGAAGACAAAAAAGAATATAATATGTTTATTTATGTGAATACATATAGGCTCTTTTTTTTTTATTAGAGGATGCAGGGCAAAGGTTTAACTCTATTGCAAGGCCCTGCAAAGGATTGGCCTGATCTTGAGTGCCCGAAACCAAACCAGGGCTGTAGCTGACTTGCATTTAATGCTGAAATATAGCGTGAACCATTTTTTACAGCCATCCACAATGCAAGTTGAGGTATCTATGCCTGCTGGAAGTGGACAGCGTGAGGCTCAAACTCCCAACAATGAGGTTGAAAACCTGAGCATCAAACACTGCGCCAAAGGCCTCCTTCCTGATAATGAAGTAACATTAAATGAGGCAGAGAAACGACCTACAACAAATAAAACATATCCATCCATACGCATCATCAAAACATTGTCAGTCATCGTCAAAGCATCGAACACT
>NW_022734908.1:580-774 GCF_011630105.1 Anneissia japonica | reverse complement strand
TACCGAGACTTGAGTATCCTGAAATAAAATCACCATTTATGTTGTTAGTATAGGCCTTTTGATTAAATTAACTTTCTCCAAATAATGATACAATTCTTTTTTTTCACCCCCTCCCTCACCACAGTTAACCGTTAACCGATTATTTTATTAAAGCACTATAGAATGTCAGGTAATTTTTTCTGTTCCTTTACAGA
>NW_022734908.1:0-451 GCF_011630105.1 Anneissia japonica | reverse complement strand
ATGTTATGGTATATGCCTAGATTTAATACATTAACTTTCTGCAAATAATGATACAATTCTTTACACCACCCCCACCTCGGTTAACCCTAAACCCATTATTTTATTAAAGCATCATGGACATTAGTGAGAACACAGCCCAAATGCAACTTACCACTCTTCTTATATGACATGCTAGACTATGGGGCAATTAACTTACAGCTTAGCTAGGCCAACAAAAGGCCCAGGTTCTAGGCCTAGCCCTATCCTCAATGGCCTAGAGAGAACAGAGAACCTCAGTTCTGTCTGTCTCTGTACGGCGGCTAGGCTAGTACCGGTACAGCTACTGTAGGTAGGCTAGGCCAGGCCTCTTCATTCAAGCCTTCATCTACCACTACTACTAGTACTACAGGCCTAGGAGGAGGCTAGCGTGTCTGCTGCTAGAGTAGTAAACTAACTAAAATAATAAAACAAA
>NW_022734907.1:737-1507 GCF_011630105.1 Anneissia japonica | reverse complement strand
TGATTTGCACAATTATAAGGATAAAAAAAACACTCTGGAAAAGAAAAAATTAAGGGGAAAACATAGAAACCTTAACACAGACACCAACCCTGAACAGAGGCACTCGATACAACCCTTCCCCCCACCCCCAGCTATCTTCAGTCATCTGATGAAATGTGATTGCTCATTTGTGTAATTATGTGACTATTCACTGTTGCCAGATCACTGAATGAATTTGGTACGTTAACAGTGAAAGCTACGATCTGTTTGAACCAAAACTCTATTAAAGTCAGGCTCCGGAGGAAAAACATTTTTTGATATGTTGTAGAACTGATTTTTCTAAGACAGAAAAAAGTTGTTTGACGAAACAACTTTTTTCTGTCTTAGAAAAATCAGTTCTACAACATATCAAAAACATTTTTTCCTCCGGAGCCTGACTTTAAGGTACAACTTTATACTGCTGTTAATAGTTACCTTAATTTCTTGAAGTTGTTTATTCTCTTGTTTCAATGATTCTGTAAGTTGTTCATTTCTTTGTGAGTTTTCGATCAACGACTTGTGTTCCTTTTCTAATTCTTGTAGACTTGTGGTTGTTCTATTTAATTCATCTTTAATACTGCGTATCTTAACTGCAAATTACAATCAAAATAAACATTTTAACACGTTGGCTGCCAGCGACGAGTATACTCGCTCACAGGGTGTTGCTGAGGGCGCCAGGAACGAGTATACTCGTCAAATCGGGGGAAACATTCTAGCGTTTATAACTTCTTTATTATACATTGTAGAACCAC
>NW_022734907.1:0-730 GCF_011630105.1 Anneissia japonica | reverse complement strand
ATACATTGTAGAACCACAGACTCAACGGCTGGTAGTTCGGGGAAGATACACCTAGACGATAACGTACAAATGACATATATATGTCTGTTGTGTTATTTTGCCGGTAGTACACTTGAGCGGTACAAGTGGGGGCGCCCTTTTAACATATCCCAACCCATGCAAAAAGCGGACGAGATAACTCGCACTTGGCATAGTCAGTAAAAAGTTCTATTACAGTGCCATCGACGAGTATACTCGCCCCCTAATATTTTCCCGCCAATTTATTAGACACTTCATTTTGATGACATATGACTAGATAAAATTTCAAAAAAGCATGTTTGTACATGTAAACTTGTTTTGGCACACGGGAAGGAACCTTAAAAAAAGGTCTGGCAGTCAACGTGTTAAATCATGCACCAAAATAAGTGATTTATATTACTTTTTCTGCCATAAATTTATTCCTCCGGACATGCTCTGTGTGAGGTAAATGAATTGTCTCAATGTCATAGAATGTTGGTTGCGTCTTTGTATAAGCGACTTAAAATTAATATTATATACAAATAAAATAATATTATTAATACAATTATTAAGGATGTAGAGTCACAAAAACCCCGTACATATTACATAAAAAAAAAAACAATCATAAAGGAATCAATGGTCTCATTTAGCTCAAGTAATAGGGAGTTTTCGATTTGTGCGACGACTCGACGCTAAAACGGAATCACTCATGCGTGATCGTCCTACATGACGT
>NW_022734906.1:0-1654 GCF_011630105.1 Anneissia japonica | reverse complement strand
AGGCTGGCATACTCAAATATACATCCCTAATTTGACTGTTAATGTTAACTGTTGCATTTTTTTTTGGTGCAAAATGGATACTTATTTTATTTATTTATTTATACCAAACCAACACTGAATATTCGTCACAAGCAGGCTGGCATACTCAAATATACATCCCTAATTTGACTGTTAATGTTAACTGTTGCATTTTTTTTTTGGTGCAAAATGGATACTTATTTTATTTATTTATTTATACCAAACCAACACTGAATATTTGCCACAAGCAGGCTGGCATACTCAAATATACATCCCTAATTTGACTGTTAATGTTACCTGTTAACTACTGTACAGAACAACATATAATTACCATCAAAATGTGTTCTTGCTGGTCATCAAGACATTGATCCCAACTGGGTTAGAAGAAATGTAATTGTACTGGAGTATTAATACATTAATAAAATGTGTTGAGAATGATGTTGAGATTTAGAGTCATGGGATGGGGGGGGGGGGGTAGCGTTTATTCAAGGAAAAAAATAAACGCCTCAGGGCATTTATTTGAGTGAGGAATTGATTCCAATTGAGGCTATAGAGGGGAGTCTATTTGAGGTGGGCGTTTATTCAAGGCGGGGCATTTTTTTCAAATAAATACGGTAAATCCTGCTAAGAAATTTTACTCCCTCTCCAAACCTTAAATTAAATAATCAATGCATTTAACAGAAAAACAAATATTATATTAAATTTAAGCATGTATTGATAAACTCATTACATATGATACACCAATTTGAAATGAATATACTGCTACACAATTGGTCTATGATCAATATACAAATGAATCTGCTGGCTTGTATCTTAGATGATAAAAAACACAAATACATTGTAATGCAAAGCTATAATACACCAAACAGAGGTACTGCAGTAAACCAACAAGGCATTTGTTTGATGATTATAAAAATATTCTCATTGTCATTAATGGTCAATATGTGTGGCATATTTTTAGTAAAAAAAAAGTATGATCATTGGAAAAAGCATGTCTTTGTAAATGGCATACAGTCAATTGTTGACCATACATCAACCTTACATTGAACTGGTTAGAGAATTAAACCAAATCTTTAATAATATCTGTAATTGGCAGGTGGTTTAGCTATGTGGTGATATCTGCAAATGAATTATTAATTCTAGAGGTCAGAAGTTCAGTGCTTGCAAGAATCCACAATCTTAATCCCAGATTCATGTAGTGCAGAATTATAATAATAGTTTTACAGTATATCTGTAGGATTTGTATAAATTTGTTAAATACAGGGAGAAGGAGGAAGGGTAAAGTGAAGTGTCATGGGTTTTACATTTCCCATAAACAAATTTGATAATGGTGTTTTGAGTCAATTTAATATACTGTATACAGTAATATTATAGCAAAGTATCGAGATGAAGGGAGTAAATCACATGTCCAAAAATGGGTATGTTTTGAAGGATAGAAAATGGTGTATGCATTAATAATGCATAAGTCAGACTTTTTCCTATCCCTTGTTTTTGCAAATTTATTTGATTAAAGATCGTCAGAGGAGTGTGGGAAAAAATAAAAATAAAATTTTGTTTTCTTAAGCAAATGGTTTTTTTTTTTTTGCCAAATAACATCCATGTGGAGGACATTTTTTGTTGAATATTAACAGTGTAG
>NW_022734905.1:7250-9209 GCF_011630105.1 Anneissia japonica | reverse complement strand
ACTGTGATTTTAGCAAGTTATTATAGTTTAAATCATACAAAGATTGATAAATTACTCACAAAGACAGTTCTTGTTGCAGGCTCCATTGATACATTATATACGTCTTTGTATAGCTGAACTAACAACAGTACCATTGTTTTGTCTATTTCTAAACTCAGCATCTACCCGCAGATATGCCCAAGTCTCATCTGCATACCACAGACGCACATAAATATAGATAATGTAAGGCGTTAGCAACGTAACCTAGTAAACAATATAAGATGCTACTATACTGGGATAGGGGACAGCACATCGAGAGTTTGATAGGGAAATGCTTTGGTCCCAAATCAAAGAAAAGATATTAACCTCAATCAGTTTGGTTGCTCAAAAGGGATTTCCACGGTCAATGCTCTGACTGACTTTCTCCATAGATGTTTTGAGGCCAAAGATACTCGTCACGGAATAAGGGTATTATTACTAGAGTTAAAAAAGGCATATGATCTTATAGATCATAATATCCTCGAAAAATTGCGAAATATTGGTGCAGAGAACACTTTAGTATCATGAATCTCATCTTTTCTCTGAGGTAGAAAACAAAGGATAAAGATTGATAATATTTTTTCATGGGTTTTAATTAATGGTAGTATACATCAAGGTTCGTTGCTGGGGCCCATTCTTTTCATCGTCTTCGCAAAAGACTTGTTGGAGGGGTGCTGTGCATTAAGTATATGGACGACACCTCCGTGTCTGCCAGCGCGTTGGTGGAGATGGGAGAAGTGGGCTCCAGTCACTCATTGATTCTGCTACTAATTGGGCAAAGGACAACCACTTGGATCTCAATGCTAAAAAGACAGTAGAAATGTTAATAAGCTATAAAATGAACAAATCCTATTTTGATCCTTAACTGTCCTCGACATCAATATTTAGTCATGTAAGTAGTTACAAATTACTGGGTGTTATAATATCTACCTGTCGACTCAATTTTGACCAAGACAAACTCGAGACTTTTCTTTCTAAAACATCTGCGTCAATCTGGGCTTGACTTAGCGGACCTTTTAAAGTTGTTTGTTAGTATTATAAAACCCGTAATCGAGTATGCCGTTTCTGTATGGGGAATGAGTATCACGACAGAACAAGAAAAGGAACTTGAACACATTCAGCGCCGAGCTTTAAAAATTATTGTCCCTGGGGTTTGGTTACGATCGGGCCCGAGCCTCCCCATCTACTTCTCTTGTCTGAACGGCGCACTCGGTTGTGCATAATATTTTTGTAAACTAAAGAACCCCTCCCACAGATTACATGATCATCTTCCCAAAGCAACTGCGGTTCCATACAAGTTAGGGCTTCGATTGGAGGATATTCGCTCTTCCTAATTTAAACACCAAGCGCTTAATAAATTCCCTTACTAACATTGGCCTTTTTAAAAACTGGTAGCTTTTTTCCTTGTCTTTTTTTTTTTTTGCACCTCCTAGTGATAATTTTGTTTGTTTTTTTAACGTGTATCATTTTAATTGATAACGGATAATACTGAAATAATGATTTTCTATTTTCTTTTTTCTTCAATTGGAGGCGTTCTTGTGTTTACGGGTATTCTATTTAGTTATTTTTTTTATCCTGACTGATAAAAATTTATTTATTGAATTTTAGATATTTAGAATTTGCTTCTACATGTGATTTAAATTCTGAATTAGAATTATATTTTATAAAATCTTGTAAATAATGATAAATTTTTATTATATTAATGAATTTTTGACATTTTGAAATTGTCTGTTCTTCTAATTAGGATTTTGATAAAACTTTTTGTAAATAGTAATTATGGGTAACTGATAAATTTTGTATATATAATGATATTCTTAATTTTAATCGGCTGGTTTTTTGTTCCTTTTTCTATGAATGTCTTTTTATTGTACAAGTTTGTGTTTTATTTCTTACTCTGAATATTTTGTATTATCAAATCTGTTACACGATTGCAATAAAACG
>NW_022734905.1:6512-7168 GCF_011630105.1 Anneissia japonica | reverse complement strand
AATTGCAAATTACGGTAAATGAAATAAATGTTTGTTTTGATGAAATGAGAAATCGAATAGGAAGGAGTTCCAAGGCGAATATGACGAGGAATAGGCCAGTTCAAATCATCTGAAGCCTGTGAAGCATTAAAAAAATTTTCCCAATAAAATTGTTTCTATTATTATTTATAGACACGTCATCGGTATTTCAGTATGATTTTCATAATGTGTAATTAACATTCTTCATGTTATCGATCACGACGTTTATTCAATTGTTGGTTTATAACCGATATGACACTCTGTATCATACAAGTCGTATCCACTTTGATTAGCATTTTTTCGGAAGGCATTATATTAGACAATAAAAAAAAATCAAACTTTTCTCCCAGGAAGTAAAACCGCAATTTTTTCGAGGACCCTCAGATTCTGGACCCACAACCGGGGGCCCTTACTGGCCCACCCAACGTTTAAACAGTGGTGCCTCCTATGATATAAAATAATTATAATTATAAAATATTATTGTGGAAAGTAATCGAAGTTAAGCTGCATTCACATTGGATCTGAACGAAACTCGGACCGCGTTTCCGATGCGCTGAACGCCAGCGTCCCCATCCTTACATACTAATCCGACTTCTGATCGGTTTGCAAATAATAATTATAATGTTATGTGGTTACCA
>NW_022734905.1:2425-4345 GCF_011630105.1 Anneissia japonica | reverse complement strand
CACTTAATCATGTTCCCCGATTCAGCCGATTTGGCGTAAGAGAGTTTATTTAAAAGATAACAGTTACATTTAATAATTTAAATTGTTCGGGTGAAATATATTGTTTAGGAAGTTTATCCTCGTTTAAGCTTTATGAAGACAGTTCATTGCAAATTTGTACCATATTGTGTGTCTTTGCATATGTTCCACCTTACTAGTTGGAGGTTCTATCTCTTTAGAATTTCTTTTGAATATAAATTACTGCACTTTATTTAATTTATTATTGCCCAATTAAATTGTATAGACCTAGGTGCCGCAGTGTTCTTTATGTAGAGCGCCATATATTAATGCTCGATGTGATCATTCGGGTCGGATGGCACCTCCAATTTCTAGCAAGTTTTGCAGAGACTTTTTCGAAGTTACTCAGGAGTTAGGTTGCATATGAGAATGAAGAAGATAATTCTGATAGCAGCATTGATTTATTGCTTTAAATACTGCGACAATAACATTCAGAGGCGAATTTAGAAGTTTAGATAAAAAGTATTTATTAAAGTTTTCATAGGTTTGTTTTAACGCCAGTAACTATGTAACTTAATTCATTCTAATTAAAGAGCCAGGATTTGGCAATAGCAGGCCTTTAAAATTTTTGTTATAAATCGACTACAATGTACATATGTACAATGTATTTAATACATTTAAATCAAATTTAGATCAATCCTAATATTGTGATTTTAAATAGCAGAGGTGGATTTAAGGGGAAGGGATGGTAAAAAAAAAAAAAAAAACAAATTTATCGCCCAAACGCATCAGGTTATTTTCGGGCGTCTAGAAAAGACAATTTCCTTTAAGATGGTGTTATCTCGATCGGACCCACTTTCGCCCCCCCCCCTTTTTTTTTATCGGCCTCGGCCCTCCCCCTTTCGAACATCTATGGATTTTCCCCTGAATTGGCCTGCATGCCAGCAACTAAAGAACATGGCTATTGATTTTTAACATTGTTCTGTGTATATCATTTGAATTTCTTCAATTTCAAATGAATAACCGCTTATTTTCGTATAATTTTTGTAGTATTTCAATTGAACGTACCCACTGTCTTCTAATCGGATTAAAATCTGGCCGAATTTTGGCCGATATCGAAAAAAAGTTTGGCCGAATTTGGCCGTGAGATGGCGTGTGTTTGGCCGTGAAGCCTTTGCCTCTAAATTGGCCTGCATGCCAGCAACTAAAGAACATAGGCTATTTATTTTAAACATCTTCTGTGTATATCATTTGCATTTCTTCAATTTCAAACGAATGACCGCTGATTTTCGTATAATTTTTGTAGTATTTCAAATGAACGTAACCACTGTTGTCTTCTAATCGGATTAAAATCTGGCCGAATTTTGACCGATATCGAAAAAAAGTTTGGCCGAATTTGGCCGTGAGATGGCGTGTGTTTGGCCGTGAAGCCAGTGTGAAGCCTGTCGACAATCTGGCAACCCTGCACTGGCCAATAAATAGTGGGACTGCTGTCCCGTTTACACTATTCAGGCTCGGAAGTTAGAATGTTTGGAGGAAGGCCTAGGCCTAGTAGGAGCATGGTAGGAGAAGTAATTTTTATGTATAAGTGTAATTTATATTAGGTTATTGTCACATGCACCTTGATGTTGTTGATTATAGACAAATATTAGCAACTTTAAAGTCTGTAATGCTTGGTTTAGCCTAGGCCTATGCTCTAACAGTTCGTCGCGTGCCGAACTTGCGGGGCGTGCGCCAACGGGCGAGACCTTTTACCTATGCTATGCGTGCGCACTTTTCAAAATAAAATACTTGAGCTAGGCTAGGCCTAAGTAATTTAGGTTATGTATTAAACATACTACCTTAGGCTACCTAGGCCAGATGTTTTACTTCACATCAAATAGGCCAATAACGCCTTTTCCACGAATCGGTAGACATCTTTAA
>NW_022734905.1:0-2088 GCF_011630105.1 Anneissia japonica | reverse complement strand
ACCATTTAAACACTAAAATATCATTATAAGGTCTTTCCATTCTGCATTTAAATTATTCACCTTACAGTATTTCTTAATTGTTTAGCCTTTTCCCAGACATTTTAGGGTCCTTTGTTTTAAGTGCTTTTTTTTTTTTTTTTTTAAACGAAGTATTTATCGTTTGTTTGTTTGTTTGCAAATTTCATCTTGGCAATGTTTAATGTGTTTCCAATAAAGTTGTTGTCATTGAACGTTTTAAATGATCTTGATTTACTAACTTTTTGGTACATTTTTTTTTTATTTTGCGATTTTAATAAATCAATCAATGGTCAGTAAGCCGAAGGCTAATTACACCATAAGTTGATATATTTTGTTAATGACAAATATTAGGTCAATAATTGTTTTAATAGTTTCTGTTGTAAAAATTTATGAATAACTTGCATTATATTACCTTGACTGACTATGGTGTTCATCTAGGCCTATTTAGGTTAGATTAAAATCTAACATAATGGCATCATTATATAATGCGGTAAAATTTTAATACGTTAGGTCAAGTTTAGTTAAATATTCAGCCTTTGCTTTGGGTGGTCTATAAAATTGCCTACAGAGCTATTGAGTGGGGTGAGTTTATTTCTACGGATATTGCTTTCCATCTTCGTCAAACATATTCATTTCTTTAGATTACCATTTTTAATGTAAAGTAATATACCACCTTGCCTATCAAGTCTACAGATTTCATGAACTTCGATTAACACTTCATTGTTGTCAATATTATCACCAGTAAATTCTGGTTTAGTTTCAGCCAGCCACGATGGTCCTCTGGTGATAATCGTTATTGAACCTACAGAAATTGTACAAACAAATTTCTTCCGATTCCGATATTATGTAAAAAAAATCCCAGTAGGCCTAACTATAAACAAAATCCTGACGTTCCAGAAATTGCGTAAAAAATCATGCCAATCCTGACTTTAAAAAATCCCGTAATTTTACCAAATCCCGCCGATCCAGTTATTGCGTACAAAATCCCGTAATTTTACAAATGAATTCCCGTCCATCCCGAGGAACCCTAACAAAATTCCGGCGTGATGGGGTCATTCTGATGGAATCTCACTGAATCCCGATCGGGATCCCGATTTCATCTTTGATAGGGTATCTGTCATCCATATGTGATTTTGTTTGATTGTCACTATGGTTCTTGTTTCTATTTATGAAATATGGTACCGCGGTCTTATTGTGTCCTATCTTAAACATTCGGACCAATGGACCTTCTGACCAATGGGTCTTCGGACCAATGGACCTTTGGAGCAATGGGCCTTCGGACCAATGGGCCTTCGGACCAATGGACCTTCGGACCAATGGGCCTTCGGACCAATGAACCTTCGGACCAATGGGCCTTCGGAATAATGATCCGTCCCCAGCTTTGAGGCTAAATTCTTGTCTAAATTCATAACTCCATAACGGAGGGTCGTATCACATATATTTTTCTGGAAAATCTTCTCAAAAGATTATTCTACACCACTATGATTGAAAAAAAAAATTGAAAAATGTTTTTGACCCCATTTTTTTAATGCCGTGGCTAGAGATAAGGTACCGTATTTCTACTTCAATTTGCTAAAGCTACGGTAAATGGCATTACGTCACCATCACCCAATGAAGTGCCAGAATGTGTGTGACGTCATTTTTCAAGACTGGCATTGCATTGCAGATCACCCGCGATGAGCGGTGAAACGAGAACGATGTACAGTTCTGGGAAACTCGAACATCAAAAAGTACAATATTGTTTGACTTAGTACTGTTATCGATAAATAGGCTTATGGTTCCACAATAGTAAAGAGTTTCATTTAGCTAGGCCTATGTATAACCTTATCAAACAAAGACTGATTCCACCAAACTCTTGGCATGCCTCTAGGCCTTGCTTAAATTCTTCGCTTGGCGAAAAATCTATAAGCAAGCCTGCTCAGGCTTGCTTGGATTCTGCTTTTCACGGCAGCTGCTCTGGTGACATTGATCTAAGTGGCATAGACCTATATGAGTCATAAACTTGGCCTAGTTCCTCCGTCATCATACCGTCTGAACTTCATAATCCCTACATCCCAAGTTTTAGTCCAA
>NW_022734904.1:0-677 GCF_011630105.1 Anneissia japonica | reverse complement strand
TTATCTTATTTGTTTTTCATGGTTCGAATTTTGAATACGTCACAAGCTAATCAGTAGTTAATAAAGCATTACTTTTTATTAATGTTAGTTTGCACGAAATATATAAGCGGGCATAATTATGGCTAAAAGGATAATTTTAAAAACTTTTTATGATGAGTATTTCAGTGGTAGATTCAATGGGCCCAGACGGCCCACTATCCCTAATTTTTTTTTTCGAAATTGTCTGAACAAGGTGCCATAATTATTAATTTTCTTACCTCAGCCCCAACCATAGTGGGGCGGAGGTGATCTACACTTTCCATCTGTAATTGTCCCTTTCTGGGCCCAGCTCTATTTCAAATTACTGGATCCGCCAGTGGATATTTTAAAAATTTCGTATGGAAATAAATGTTAATTGCATTGCTTAAAATCAATTAAAAGGCTATAGGCGCCAGAGCTGGTACGCAACCTAGGCTTGGGCCTAAGGCCCAAGACTTTATTCTTCATTTCGCCCCCCCCCCCCACCACGGATCGATGCCCTTGTTTGCAACTATACTTGCTGTTGGCCTTTGTTCCTGAACTTTTCTTCGAACTTTATTAGAATTCGCTTAATCCTGAACTCTAATTTTATTAGAATTTTCACAGTAATTATTGTTCTACCAATACAAGCGTACGCTCCCGGAGGTCTCACGTGAGTA
>NW_022734903.1:0-948 GCF_011630105.1 Anneissia japonica | reverse complement strand
TAAGAATTTTACATTGATATAATACCGTGTGTTTTGATAGTTGTAATAAATAATAATTAATAATATTAACAATAACAACAGCAATAATAATAATAATATAATAATAATATAATAATAATAATAATAATAATAATAATAATAATAATAATAATAAGATGAGAGAGAGAGAGATGGTCGGCGACCAGGTTAATCTAATATTACCTTTAGCTTTCAAGTCTTAATATACATGGGAAAGTTACAAGACGGAAGGCGGTTCCCCCTACGTCATTTAAACTTATATCATTCATAAAACATGAGTGCCCTTTTCCTTTCTGGACCCTTCCTGCAAATATCTGGACCCACCCTGCAGTACTCACAGGTTCGCAAAAGGACGCCGAAGGCTGATTCCCGTGAATAGTAGTATAATAATAATAATAATAATGATAATATTATCAATAATAATAATAACAATAATAATAATATCAATAACAACAACAACAACAACAACAATAATAATAATAATAATAATAATAATAATATTTCTTTTTATTATTGTCTGTTTTTTTTTTTACATTAAAATGTAATATTTCTTCCCCGCAGCTCCAGATGTTCTCCTAGGTAAGTTGAAATAAGTTATTCATATTCATGTAGGTAACCTCAGACTTGTACACTTCAAACTGGATGTTCATGACTCTCCCCACGATATATAAGATATATAGGATACATTACTCGACGAAAATCCTTAATTTTAAAACAGATTAATGGTGGAATTAACGTCCCTGATTTTGAATCAATATGCACAGCTTTGCTGATATCATGGGTAAAACGACTGTTATGTAAAGAAGAAGCCAATTGGAAAGAAATTCCACTTGCGTATATCAATAAAATTGGTCCTAATGTGAGTGCCCTTGAAATGCCAAACCTATGTAAAAATATAGTATTAACAAATTTACCAAAGTTCTACACCAA
>NW_022734902.1:0-563 GCF_011630105.1 Anneissia japonica | reverse complement strand
TATTCATAATGAATAAATGTAGTTGGCAATACTAGCAACGTATAGTGCTCGATACATGTGATAATGCAGAACGTAAATATTGAAAATGTAGAACTTGTAGAACTGGGTATTCTTGTACATTCTTGTAGAACTCGGTTCTTTTGTTTAGTATTGACTGTCTGTCTGAATGTTATTATATTATGTGAAGTTTTTCGGTTATGCACAAGTTGCAGCGTTTTGTTTTTGGGGAGTAAGCCGATGCTCAGTCGATGATAGACCATTTAATGTTGTAAGGCGTGTTGCTGTCTTTTAATTGCCATATATATTTGGAGAGTACGGTGCTGTTTGTGTTTCGGGTGTTAAAAGTATTTGTGGTTTGTGTATCAGGTTTTGAACGGTGTGCCATCTAATCTTTTTAAGCATGTAAATCCCCTGATGATCTTGCTTGGGTTTGTATTAATCAAAGAACATTTGGAGATTATTTTATAGATAACTTTGGAATGAGTGTGGAATACTCCTCACAAACTTTACGAAGTGTTGTAGCTGATTTTTAAATAATTCCTCAGCTGACAGAAAGCTAACTA
>NW_022734901.1:0-649 GCF_011630105.1 Anneissia japonica | reverse complement strand
AATCCAGGAGATGGGAATCCTCCTGATGCAAACAAAAATGCAAATGCTTTTGCTGAGCTGGTCCATTGTTTGGACGATAGATCTCTTTCTTTGGTGATACGTGATGCAAAAGATGACGGGCGTAAAGCACTAAAGATCCTTCGAGAACACTACCTAGGCAGAGGTAAACCAAGAATAATAACTATGTATTCAAAAAATTGTGTTCATTGAAGATGGAAAGAGGAGAAAACACCACTGATTACGTGATACGAGCTGAAACAATTGGAGTATCGTTGAAGACAGCCGGAGAAGTGGTGAATGATTCACTTTTAATATCAATGATATTAAAAGGATTGCCAGACGAATACAATACATTTAATACTGTTATAACACAGAAGGAAAAGCAGCCAACACTATCAGAATTCAGAGTTGCTCTAAAGAACTTTAAGGAAAATGAAAAGAGCGGCAAGAGTAACGACTCTATCATGCAATTGCATCAAATGAAGCAACTTGTGTGCTACGAATGTAACAAACCTGGCCACATAGCCAAAGACTGTTTCAGAAAGAAGAAACAAAGCTCAAAGTGGTGCAAAACATGCAAAACCTCAACGCACAATACATACGAATGTAGAAGGAAAAAGTCCTACGCGAAAACCACAAATGAAACAAA
>NW_022734900.1:0-964 GCF_011630105.1 Anneissia japonica | reverse complement strand
ACCAACGAATCCAATACCAGTGACCTAAGGAATATTATATAATGAACTAATGACAGCAAGAAATACTCGTAGAACGCCATCATCTACCTTCCTTGCTTACCGGGCCGAAAGTCTGGCCAGGCACGTGAGTTGTCACACGTCGACATCAAACAGCCACACCGTGCCACAGCGACAGGCAGAGTCCTGTGCCTGCTGCAGATCAGCAGCGAGGCTCGACACCGCCACGCTTTGCAAATCTGCCAGGATTTGCAAAACAGTGACGTAGTATACATTCTTTCATGGTAATTCGCGTCAGCATATGATAATTCGCGTCAACCTATTATTTGTTTATCCATGGAGGAAAAGATCTCCATGGTTCATCATCATTATGTCCGACCTTGTTTCGTAATCCCTTGAATATACAGTACTAAATAATAATGTATCAGCCAACACTGTGTTTTACGGAAGCACCTAAGTGCCATTCGACTTGACGACTTGTCAAGATAATTATGTTGTCAAGTCGACATAATATACATATCATGTCGACATGGCGAGATAGATTATCTTGACAAGTCGACATAATAAAAGTTGTATGTTGTCATGGTGAGATAAATTATCTTGACAAGTCGACATAGTAAAAATGTTATGTTGTCATGGCGAGATAGATTATCTTGACAAGTCGACATAATACATATTGTATGTTGTCATGGCGAGATATATTATCTTGACAAGTCGACATAATATAAGTTGTATATTGCCATGGCAAGATAGGTTATCTTGACAAGTCGACATAATAAAGATTGTATGTTGTCATGGCGAGATAGATTATCTTGACAAGTCGACATAATATATGTTGTATGTTGTCATGGCAAGATAGATTATCTTGACAAGTCGACATAGTAAAAATTGTATGTCGTCATGGCGAAATAGATTATCTTGACAAGTCGACATAGTAAAAATTGTATGTTGTCATGGCGAGATAGAT
>NW_022734899.1:0-2121 GCF_011630105.1 Anneissia japonica | reverse complement strand
TATGCTTAAAAAAAAGTATGCTTAATAATGCGGATTAACAGTATAGAAGTAATACAATTTTTTTTAAATGTAATAATGATAGTATTAAAATAAAAGTAGATATAATAATAATACTAATTTAAAAAATTATAATAATAACAAGATATGATATATAATAGTAATATAAAATAATTGCGGTATCATTTAGGTAATTCTGTATCATTGAGTAATTATTGGAGTAATATTGTCGGACTGCCCAGACTGTAGCCTTGCCCCGTAGTTAAGCTATTGGTAAATTAGGCCGTGCTCTCACTTATTATAGTCCATGTTATATAATGAAACAATGGGTTGAGGGATAAACCTTTAGTATTTTTGGTGACAGTTACTGTATGTAGGTCTAGGGCTTAATCACTATTATATATTAATAACTTTTGCCTGTTTTCAGAAAATGTTGGTCACTCAGTCTCAGCAGGTCTCTCAGTAAAGTGATGTTTGTTTGAAGCCATATTGTGGCAGTTGCGGAAACAGAAAATTGCCTGACTTTCAAAGGTGAATAAAATGTTTTGTTTAGATTTTAATGCACAACATTTAATTTGAAGCTGTTTTTAAAACTAAAAAAAAAAAAGAAACAGGATTGGAACTGATAATTCACTTGATAAAATAAAAAACTTCTAGTGTATTATCTTAGCTACAGTACATTATGTATATCGTACTCGTATTTTAATAACCTTGAGTTTGAAGGGAAATAACAGATTTAGATTGGAGTTAAGAATATTTCATGTACTGTACATTTACTACTAATTCATTCTTTGCCTAAAGATAGAGACAGCAAAATCCCCTTAAGGCCTGTTTATACTTCATAATGATAAAAAAGCTAAAAAGCAATGGTTCATATAAAAATTATAAAAAATAATGAGAAGTTTTTTACACTAGAACGATTCGTTAGTTATGCAATAACAACATATTTTCACAAATCAAATCAGATGACGTCATAATCATGGAAAAAAATTAAACTCGTAGTATTAGCAACGATTTTATCGTTTTCCATGATTATCACGTCATCTAATTTGATTTGTTAAGATATTTTGTTATCGCATACACGATAAATCGTTATTGAATCGTCCTGGTGTAAAAAAAATCTCTTATTTCTTTTATTTTCTATATGAACAATCACTTTTTATTTTCGTTATCGTTGAAGTATAAATAGGCCTTAATAAAGGACAATTTAAACAAAAATAGCATTTTGCATATTTAAATGACAGAATTTTCCCCTGCCCCTGATTTTTTTTTAATTTTGACCTGTATAGTGTGAGTTTTCAACCACTTTTTTTTCGAAATGCCAAGGACTATGAAATGCATTTTCTGCATTTTCGAAATGCAAAGGATTGTGAAATGCATATTTCTCTCAGCTCTGTTTTAAAGAATTTGTTTTGTATCTTTCAGCAATTGTGGGACTCCAAAAACAGTTAATGCCAACAAGCCATTGTGATTCAATATTTCGAACTTGATTTGTTCAATTGCAGAATTCATACTATCTTAAGTTTTAGTAAGATTCTTCATTTACCTTGTCATCAGAGAAGAAAATGCATGGTTATCGAGAGATGCTGCTTCAATACACAAAGAATGTTGGTTTATATGCACGCCTGACGCTAACGATTCTTGAATATGGTACTATATTATAAACTCTAGTGATGCTTTAATATAATAGCCTCATAATTATCGACAAAAAATGCTGATATAAACAGGACTGTAAGAGTAGCAGTAAAGGCTTAAGCCAAATGATATGTGAATGGGTATGCAAGTGCCTACCCCATGAAGTACAGCTGATGTTTTAAATTAAATAAATTATGGTTTGTATATCTTAAACTCAGTGTATTTTGTAGGTCTACAGGAGTCAATAAAGGCCATTGTTATTTTAAAAGAAGGAGCTGGGACCAATTGAAGACCAGATGGAACTGGGACCAGCAGCTGAAGACAAGTTCAATCTGGGACCAGCTAAAGACCATTTGGAACTTGGACCAGTTGAATAGTTGTGAAAAACACAATACAGTACCCAACAAATGTTAGTGACCCCGCCCCCCACCCCTTACATTTCAATTCCTATTCAGCCCTGAAAAAAAACCAGATATAGCCCAAGCATGG
>NW_022734898.1:0-1228 GCF_011630105.1 Anneissia japonica | reverse complement strand
AACAGCAGTTTTTGCCAGAGCTGGTCACATATAGATAAAAACTTACAAAAGTTAATATACTAATTTATTAATTGCTTATATAAAATATATAATTATTAAAATTAATAATTATTTAAAAAAATAAAGTTAACATTATCTAATTTCTATTGTGAAATAATAAGTTCATGCAAGTATAAGTTTGTTAAATTCATTGTTTAAAACTAATGTGGTAAATTTATATAAATCATATCTATGTATGAATATCAATAATTAATAATCGTACCTCAGTTTGTGAAAATAACAAAATAAAATAAAAAAAATGTATAATGGTCCATCACCAATTTAAAGAATAATAGCAATACAAATATGAGCATTTATTTATTTAGTATTTTTATAATTATTTTACCCACCCTAGATAGTGCGAATACACTCAGTTAGTTAGTATTTCTTAATTAGGTTTACAGGGTAGGAAAAGTTTCTAAAACCAAACAGCTTCATTCTAATACTGCATTTTAATGATTCCATTGACCCTTATACTATGAATATTCTATCCCTAGTTAACCTTTTGTAAATTCACATGAGACAAAATGTGAAGGCAATCTAAAATGTTATTAGGACATCCCAAGACATTCTTATCAACATCACCATTTTATTCACATGAGTGAATTTAAACCATCAGAAGTTGGTACAATTAATAGGCAGACAAAACAATTGATGCAACACCAATGGCTTATCAAGGAGTCTTGATATGGGGGAGCTGATTGGGGGGGGGGGAGAGGAGGAAGCATGGAGGTCGTGTGTGTAATTGTATGATTAGATGAGGAGGAGGTAGCTCGCAAAATAAGGTGATTTTAGTTGATTTTTAACTACAAGAGCATGATTTATTTTGGTGGGCGATTAAGAGTCGCGGATATTTTTGGGGGTCCTCGCGTACCTCCTAGATACACCACTGTGCAACACCACAGTGAAGATAAACTGCATCCCATGATCATGCGCACAGGTCCATGCAAAACATCTTGGGATTGTTACAGGCCAACTCAGACAGCATTGTACTGCGCAGCCTTCGTGATACGCTGATGCATCAGATCCGTGTGAGTTAAACACAGATGCAATGGTTTGCTTTGGGAACAGTCATGTTGTGGATAATAAACATGTTTAATATTCTCAAGGCGACTTCCCTGGATGATGAATCGCGTTGTATGACGCTGTTTGAGATGGCCTTTAAAGATCACTGTGATTTCTTACATAC
>NW_022734897.1:167940-174944 GCF_011630105.1 Anneissia japonica | reverse complement strand
GCACAGGTGGTGCAATGGCAATTCTTTAGTTTTCTCAAAATTTTAATAAAACAAGAAATATACCAATCATCTGCTTTTAGGCTTTACGAGGTGAATGTGTGGAACAAGGACAAAAACAAAGTTTAACCCAGGACCCAAGGAAGGCATGTTATGCACCAAGCTACAGGTTCACTCATTGTATGTTACTGCAAACAAACTTACCTGAGTTATCATCAAACTCAACTAAAGCAATATCTCCAGCTTGACCAACCATTACGTCATTTACATCACCTCCTCCTATTTTCTCCGTCTGAAGCTTGATAGTAAGCTTGTCTTTTGTCGAGTCGATGTCATCATATTTTTTGAAACCTCTGACAAGTATATATTGGTGGTCGAGATCACCATAGTCCTGATGAAAGCAAAGTTTATTTGAATATTTTGTAAAGAACATTGTATAGTGTGGGTACAAATAAATACATCAAAATATATTTACATTGCTTGATTAAATTAATTATTATTTTTTGGAAGGGTCAATCGAAGTGTACACTCTTCCACAGTTAACATACAGAGTACAGTATACCATTAAGCTAAAGATACAGTCTCCCAAACATAAGCCTATGAAATATGATGCCACATCTGTCAACAATTTTTTACTTCTACAGTTACTCATGTCAACTGCCAATGCAAAAAACATGGATGGATTGGGGAAAGGAGGGGCATTATTTTCTTTCCATACAGTTAAGGCAGAAATTATAGAGGGTGCTACTTAAGGTCATTTAGGTGAACTGATAACATGAATATGCATGTTCCCTTCGCGAGTGGTGAAAGTAGTGTTTGCTGCTTGTGCAATATGAAAGCTACAGTGTAACAGTAGTAGGGTAGGCCAGAGTTTCTTGGTAGTCGGTCGAGACGTGTAGTCGACACAGTGAAAATTAAAACATTGGCTGCCAGCGACAAGTATACTCGCCCACAGGGTGTTGGTGAGGGTGCCAGGGACGAGTATACTCGTCAAAATCGGGGTAACATTCCAGTATTTATAACTTCTTTATTATACATTGTAGAACAGACTCAACGGCTAGTAGTTTGGGGAAAGATACACCTAGACGATAACGTACAAATGACGTAATGTATGTTTGTTGTGTTATGTTGCCGGTAGTACACTCGAGTGGTGTGTATAAGGGGGCGCCCTTTGAACATACTGTATACCAATCCATGTAAAAAGCGGACTAGATAACTCACACTTGGCATAGTCAGTAGTCAGTAAAAAGTTCTATCACAGTGCCATCGACAAGTATACACGCCCCCAATATTTTCCGGCCCATTTATTAGACACACCATTTTGATGATATATGGCTAGATAAAATTTCAAAAAAGTATGTTTGTACATGTAAACTTGTTTTGGCACATGGGAAGGAACCTTAAAAAAGGTCTGGCAGTCAACATGTTAATGGACTATTATTAACAGTATTGTGTTGTAATTATACTACTGTTTACGTACAGCATGGTCTTTGAAAGTATAAAAAGCAGCGTTGAATCTGGTGGGTTATTTGAGTAGCAGTGAAGCATAGCATACATACTAACTGCTATAGTACTATACTACTGATTCTGAAGGATATAGCCTATACAGTATAAACGTTTAGAAATGCTCGGACACAGGTATTAAGACAATTCTAACCTCAGTATTCTTAAAACGAACTTTAATCTTATTTCGAGCTAAAACTTCAAAGTCATTTCGTATTCTTAAAACGAATTTCTACTAGCACTACGACTAAATCATGCGAACCTTGGCTAAAATGATACCTCTGCAGGCCTGTTTTTTTTATTCAGCCTAGGGTCAGGCTAAATTGCCAACTTTAAATATTTACCCCATTAAAAACTTTTTGTACTTTTTGTAACTCACGATAAAGTGAAACGAATAAAAACGATTGTATACACAGGTCTGATACATCTTTGGTGTGTTAAAAAAAAGAGACATCAAGTTTAGCTTCCAAAAAGCAGAAATTAACATGTTATGCTAGCCACATACGATAGTTGATTGATTTGCACAAAATTTTCTGACATTGCGGTCACGTAGCTTCACCATAACAACAACAAAGTTGCGCGCCGCCCTCCCTTGGGCTCAACTATAATAGTTCTCCAAAGAAAGCAAATTTCCTGAGACTGTTCAAATTCTCTATCATTATATGACAACGACTAATATAGTTATTATTATAGCAAATTACTTAGGCGAATGATTATCTATTATGAGGAAATCTGCTTTTGAACAGCAGGCTGCAGCTTAATATTCATCCGTGTTACCAGATCTCTAAAATTTCATCTGCAATTAAAATGAGCTCTTTTCATTAGTTAATTTGAAAGTCGTTGCTTGCTAGCTGTCTTCAGCTAAGCTAAAACGAGGACTAGATTTAGTCGTAGTTAGAACTTTGACTACATTGTTTATGAATACAAATTTAAGTTTAAGTTGCAACTAGGACTTAATGAAGTTCTAGATCTTAGTTCGATTTAAGAATACTGGCGTAAAGTATTATTATAAATGTTGATTTCTCACAAATATTACGTTCATATTAAAAAAAATTGACTAGCTTATTAATATCAGATGAAAGTAAACTGATTGACAGACGGTTTTATAAAAAAATCCTTAAATGTTACCACCAATTATGCAAAAAAATACAGCAAATACGCTCACTGTCTGTTAATTGATTGATTTTTTTTTACTACTGGGGGCATACAATTGCTACAACACATCATAGCCTGGTTCTCACGAGAGCCCTAGTATCCGGATCAGGAGCTAACTGTTAGTGCTAACCGTTAGCACCTGCGTGAGAACGCCCGATCGGTTAGCGCTAAACGTTAGCGGTATCCAGATACGCTAACGGTTAGCAAGCGTTATCGGTTAGCAAGTTGAGGGCGTTTCTATCATCAACCAATCACACGTACGCGTTTACTATTTCCAGTTTCTTATTGGCCAGTGATTCGATCATCATATTGTTGGTATCCGGATCGGGATTTTCTCGCATGGACGCACAGCAGCTAACAGTTAGCAGGATCCGGATCCTGTTAACTGTTAGCTGCCATGTGAGAACATAGCCCATATTTACGCCTACAGGTATATACTATACTTTAGACCTATTGAAATAATCATATTCAATATTATTGTGCTTTTTTATACTTTCAAAGACCATGCTGTACATAAACTTTCTCTAGTCTTAAGGATATTATTACAATTATAGTCCATTAATTTTCACAGAGTCTTGACTACCAAGGTATATTTAAGAGAATTTGGCCTACTCCGTAGCGTTCATCTTGATACACCACTGAACTCTATTTCCTCGAGGAGAAAATCTGGCATGCATATTCATGTATATCAGTTCACATAAATGACCTAAAATAGTGCCCTCTCTAATTTCTGCCTTTACTCCAAAGATCTTATAAACACAAGATAGCGTTCTCCGTGATTTATGCGTGCAAATTCTGTAATAAGGCATGAATGGCGCCCTCTTGCTAAATTGGAAACTTTTGGCCCTTGACCGCTCTGACGATACCACCGTACACCGCGGTATCAATCCTGTGAACAGCAGAACAGGAACCATCTCAGATCCATGGCAACAGATAGGACGCCCTCTTCCAAAACTGATTACTTTTTCTCTTTGGTATAATAGCGCATGAACGGCACCCTCTTGCTAAATTGGAAACTTTTGAACCTTGACCGACGCTTCTATTTGTTACGCGTAAATTGCGGAGAACGCTATCTTGTGTTTATAAGATCTTTGCTTAACTCTATGGGGGAAAAATAATGCAGAGGGGGGTATTTATATGTATGCTTATTCCTAATAATATGGACCATGAGTTTCAATCAGAATTTAAAATAATCAAGTTTCTACATAGAAAATACCTAAAAAAAACTATGTCAAGTAGTTGATACATGCTCCAATTGGAAGCTACTTTTTTACCATGCTTATGTTACAAGACTACAAAATAAATAATATTAACACTAAGTTTCTGTTACAACTATTTTGTTTTTCTATGATTTAAATGGTAAATTTAAGCTCTATGTGTGCCATAATTTTCGAAGATGGATTTGTGAGCAATACATTATTAATACTTACATTATTTAATACTTGTACTATTTAATTTCAAATTTCTAGAATATTATTATTATAATACATAATATTATTATATTTTTTATTTACACTATTACACAATAATTTTTATAATTATAATAATTATTATTTAGTATAATGATTATTACTGTTGTTGTTTCTATTACTGTAGGTTAAATGTTATTTATTGATGTTATCAATTTTTTGTAGTGAATGTTTTTTCCACACATGCTTAACAACTTATCCACTCAAATAAGATTTGATGTAGTCAAGATTTAATATAATTTAACAATTTACGTGTAAATACCATCAATCACAAGATATATAAATAATGAATACTGTACACACTTACTGTCAGAGCTTTGATCTGAAGTTGGTGATCCGGAAACCTGTCAGTGTTCATTATTCCTTTAGCTGTCAAGTTATCAACCACTAGTTTACAAGAGTAAAAAAAGTACCAACATCACTCAGTATAAGGTTTGTAAAAGTAATTACTCCATGATTTATTTTATAGCTTATCATTTATCAATATGAATGTTGTAGATGAAAAGGAATAAGGTATTAGCTTTCGCACTATTTAACATGTCTTTGATTTTGAATATAAAATGTGTAAATTTTCTTTAATAAAATAACTATTGTCTAAAACTTCAGAGAAAACTCATACAATACACAGCCAACAAAACCTACCACATTCCATTTGATTTATGCATAAAATCAAACAAAATTATTAAAAAGAAAACAATTACCATGACGTTCTGAGAAGATTGCAATAGCACTATCTGTCAGTGACCCCACTGGATGTATACATTCCACATCACCACCACCATCTTTCCTTTTCTGCAAAGCAATCTTAATCTTGTCTACAGATGTTCCTATTGGAAATCCTGTGACAACAACACTTTGTGAGATGAAATCATCAATTGTTGTTTCGATTTGTGAAGAATTCTCACTATTTGCAAACTCAGCATTATAAACACCTCCGAGGTATTCTTGAACATTTTTAGTTAGTTCTGATATCAGAGACATAATACTGGTCAATTCACCTAAATCCAACTGACTGCCATCACTACTTGTGTAACTTCTCTGTAATTTTTGTTTTATTTCTCGAAAATTCAAACTTCTCGCAAGTTCAGCAATGACTTTACTCAATTCAATGGTGCAGAAGTCTGATTTTGCAGTTTCAATTGTCTGTGTATAAAAAAAGACCTCATAGATTGGTAACCATTTATTTCTAGGCAATTTAATGGGGTACATGTATTTTTCAGAGCAAATAGATTTTCTATAGATATTTAACTGAAATTATAATCGTATTTAATAGTTGTTTTGTATTTTATTTATCAATGTTTTTAATCATGATCTAAATAAAGCTCAAAGGTGCCAAAATTTTAAACAAATTAAATAGATCAGGCATATCAGTGATAGATCCAGTGGTAGGAAGGGAAGGGGAATTTGAAGGATCATGATTTCAAATGTAAAAATTAATAAATCCAAATAAATATTTAAAATACAAAATATCCCTCTTAGTTTTCCATGTTTTAAATGAGAGCCATGTCTGTGTTTTTCTTGTATTAAATGAAAACTATGTCCCTGCCTGTTTTTAATAGAATCCATCCCAAATCAAATGGTGGGGAAGGGGTGTCCTTATTGGATGCACCCTTGTCCTGTCCCAATGTTTTTCAATGGTGAGCATGTCCTTTTGATACTTCTGCTTTAAATGGGAATTATTCTTCCCCTGTTTTAAATCAATTAAGGCTCAAATGTCCTCTATCACTCTCCAATTGACAATATAAAAATAACATCTTACAAGAAATTTTTCAAAGTGAAAATCTTCATATTTCTTCTTTGACAACTTGTCAAAATCTAAAAAAGAAACCCTCTTGAAATTATTCATGATTGTTGCAATATTATTGTAATTAAAACTGCAGCTTGAAATATGACATATGAACATAAAAATTACTATAATATTAATTAAGAGTTTTTTCAGAGGTAGAAGGCTGTCTTACTGTACCTTTCTGATCTTTCAAAATAGCCAATGCAATAAAAGGTTTACTTCCAGTGATAGGAATAAGCTTGTCAAAACTTAAACCATTCTTTTCAAGATAACCTACAAGTTGATCGTTACCCAATGATGAACGGTTGCCAGAAACCAGGTAACATCTGGTAAATATATCTTCCATAATTCTCTGAAAATAAAAAGATTAAAGTTAAAAGAATAATCATTGATTTTTTAATTTTTTATTTGAACAGTGGCTACCTAAGGGTGTACGGTAAAAATGGCCCCGGAAAAAATGGCCCTGGAAATAATGGCCCCGGAAAAAATGGCCCCGGTAAAAATGGCCCCATATGACAGGTAGGTAAAAATGGCCCCAATAATCAAATTCTGAATTAAAACTGATTTTCTTGAGTCATTATATGCATTTTTTTATCTTAACTAATTTAGTTTTTAAAAGGAATCTCCCCAATAATCAAATTCTGTAACACACAATTGATCCACATGCTTTAACTACTGTTTATTTGCATTGTTCATAACATGTAAAGTTAATTCATTTGATATTTAACAAAAGTGAAGTTTGTGGTTATCTATGAGTTGCATATTTTGGTACTGTATACTGTATGTCATTCCTCTACTTTGTTAGTAAAATAACGTTTTTAAGCTTTTATTTCTACTATCAAAAAATTTTATTCAATGGCCATTGTTTTTCAATTATCTCTCAGAACATTATTTGCATCTGCTGTAATTGTTAAAAAACAAATGATTTTAAAGAAATAAAAAAAAAATCACATATTGATCTCAGTTCAAAGGAAAAAATAAAACTTACATCCTGCCTAATATATGTGTGCTTAGATTAGATCTTTTGCTTTAACTTTGGAAACTGAGATCATTTTAGATACTATTTCTGTATAAACTAAATTTTTTTTTCATAT
>NW_022734897.1:162363-167759 GCF_011630105.1 Anneissia japonica | reverse complement strand
TGAAGATTAAAAAAAATATATATCATTTCTATTACCGAATTTTTCATTGGGGCCATTTTTACCTACCTGTCATATGGGGCCATTTTTTCTGGGGCCATTTTTTCCGGGGCCATTCTTACCTACATTCCTATCTAAGAGTCTTGAAATGATTGAAAAAAAAATGACATGGCCGTTTACAAAAGGGGAAATCCTTGAATTTTGAAGAACTTAGAAATCTTTAAAAGACACTTCAGAAGTCAGGAAAACTCATTTCTCGCCATCTATGCAACTACTCATTTTTTATACACATAAATAGGCATATCTGTAATAAGAATGAGAAGGTTTACATGACCGTTCCCAAGAGGGGAAACCTTGAATTTTGAAGAACTTAATAATCATTAAAAGACACACCAGAAGTCGGGAAAGCTCATTTCCCCTGACCCCTTTTCTTTTTGTGGTTTTGTGGAAAAAGTGTGACATCCCCCCCCCCCCTAAAAAAAAAATGTGAACCTAGATCCGCCCTGATATGCTCCCACTTCTATTGACTCACAGGCGTTGGCAGATACAGTATTGAACCAATCAAGTGGAAATTCTAAGCAGTTGAGAGTACAATGCGATAGACCTGCTGTTCTATTAACCAAAGGCCTAAATATTGAAAAAAACTAATAAAACTTCAAAACATACCAATGAAATGTAGCAATCAATTTGAAAACTTGGGGTTGGTATAGAAGACTTTAGCCAAGAAATGCTGAATAAAAAGAAGGCACAATAAAATATATTTTGTTAAGAAGTTTTAGCTTGGGTATAGTTAAATATAAGGACTAACTACATTCGTATTACCATGGTAGTACAATAAAAAAAACTAGAATTTATTCCTCCTTTTATGCTATGCAGTAAAAGCATAGCCTCCCCACGGTGCAATTTTTCCCTAGTATAAAATTTTAAAATCTTTGAATGAAAATATATAAGCATTTTGAATTTGTGTTTAGGATGAGTGTTGTGGAATGGGAGGGGGTCATGGTTGGATTGAATTTATTCGGTGTAAACACCAAGGATAGCCCATGAAAGTCTAGAAGAGACTTATTTCCAGTGGGGTCCTTCTGGTGGTGATTGGAGCGTAGTGCGTTCTTTAATTTGCACATGGGCCATAATGCACACGGGACCAACGCCTTAAATGTCTCATCCGAAAGACGGTGCGCTATTGTAACTTGTATTTCAGCCCTCTAGCTGAAACACAAGGAGCGGCAGCGATGGTAATTGAACTGGGGACCTAGAGATCTTCACAGTTTAGCGCACACACAGTAGCTACCACCAGACTAGCTGGTCCCCCAGTCTTCGCCCCTCACCCACCAGCAGTTAGGTGAGGTGGAACTAGCTTACAAAATAAGGTGATTTATAACTATTTAAGTGCGATTTATGGCTGGATGGAGCCTGACTGGGTGAGGGCCCTCAGTGGGTAAGCTAGTATTTTTGGGGTGTCTACACAAAACTGTACTTTATTAAAAAGTGTAAGTCTACTCAATGGGTGTCGTCAATAGATATGTGCACACATGTGGTACTGTAGTTTGTAGTCACTGCATGATGTGTTTTTTGCACAGTGTGTGACCTTCTTAATTACACTGTGTAAACAATCAATAACAGTTAAGTGATAAAAAGATTTATATTACACACATTCACACAGCAAATGTTCCACTGTAAAGCCAAGTTCTCAAGATCACTCCTATCTGATGCAAGTTAATAAGAAATCCAGTCAAGGCCGCATCAAATTTTTTCTTATGTCTACATGAGAGTTATAACGGATAGTTATAGATCTTAGTGATATACAAATGTTGAAGATTAAAATTATTTCTATTGATCTCATGATGATGTTTCAATAAAAGACGACAAAACAGAAATTACATTAGGCGAGGGCCTGCCTGGGCTAGGCCAGCTTTGATTTGATTAGGCAGCAGGCCATCCCAACTATCGACAAATAAAAGTCAAAATCCAATGTTTTCATCTTCACTTGGTAGACCATTCCGAAAAAAGCGAATTAAAACTCTCCAAGTTTTTTTTTTCTCACCTACTCAAAGCCTACCTATTAACATTTAGGAGATTTTTCGGCAGCATCTATAACCCTAGCCTCTAAATGTAGTATGCGGGTACGAACGTTGTTCATAATTCTTCTTGCTAGAATGTGTAAATTGCAGTGGCTAAAGATAAGGCTACCGTATTAGCTGTAATTTTAAAATCATGTATGTACAATATCTCCCCGGTGTTCACCGTATCTCGTTCAGCCGTTTTAGACACAGCAAACAAACTACTACGGTATTTTGTAGATTTCCCCAAAAAAGACATGAATATTTATATGAAGTTTACAACGAACAGTAATAATATAAATTTGTCCTGTAATGTTTTATTTGGATTATTTTGATAATTATAAAGTTAACTAGATTTGAACTCGTCACTGAGGACGAGTTTGGTGATCCGCCGTACTTTGACCCTCACGAAGCACGCGCGGTGCTGATTGAAAATTATTATATGCTAAAACATGCTCTATTTTTTTAAAAAGAGTAATTTTAAGCATTTTAATGACTTACGAATGTGTACACATACGTCTACATATACGTCTTAACGTCCGTGAGCACGGTACTGATATTAATACAGTGTCACATACCCAAAACATGTAACCGAAGCGTAATTTCCAGCTTCAGTACGTGCTGTGGGCGTGGAAATGAGCGTACAGCGCGTAAATTATGGAAAGTTTTGGAATACTGAAAATGACCTGAAACGTGCTTTAAATTATCTGAAAAGTGATATTAACAATTTTTAAATTTTAATGCACAAGTACGAATACCTTATACGACGTGCCCGAGGACGGTAATGGCACATGAATTTAAAACTTGTCAAGTTTAATTTAAAACCCCTGTTGGTTGGTAATGCCACACGAATTTTCCCTTTACAGTATACGAACTATCGGTCTGATAGCGTCGAAATACAGTCTGCTGCCCTCTATTTTAAAGTTGGTAATGCCACACGAATTTTCCCTTTACAGTATACGAACTATCGGTCTGATAGCGTCGAAATACAGTCTGCCGCCCTCTATTTTAAAATTGCTTACTTCTTTTAAGAAAGAAAGATGAGAAGGTTCCAAAAAAGCATTCTTTTTACCATGATGACATCATCAAAATGAAAAATAAAGGTACATTTCTGAAAGAGAATTGTCTCAGCTATAACATACTCACAGGTGGAAGACAATCGATCAAGAATAAGCAAGATACGTTCAAATAAGTTGAAAAATAATGACGTCATAAATAAAATTTCAGTTTTTTTAAAATTAGATAGCAATATGATGACGTCACAATGTCCGATCAGCAATAATGATCTATAAAATCATATCTACAATTCATGTGCTTTCAGAATATGTAATAAAAATTAGGGGTTACCTTTCATCCTAAGGAGCTATGAGTATAACTGATTAAAAGTAGGCATAATTTTAAGTATACATAATTGTTGACGCACACGTACGTGCACGTTATTAGGGGCGCAAACGGAAAATTAAAGTACCTGACATTCAACCTTGACCTGAAGATTATGCTCACTTAATATGATTCAGAAATGACGAATGGTTAAGATGATATGGGCTCATCAACGTTTTGAGGAAAGAAAGATGTAGGGGGTCAGAAAAAACAATTTTTTTGACCATGATGACGTCATAAAAATGTAAAAAGAAGTCAAATATATGAAAGAGAATTGTCTCAGCTATAACATGCTCAAAGCTGAAAGAAGATCGATCAAGGATAAGCAAGATACGCTCAATTGCGCATTTTCAAAAATGACGTCATAGCTAAAATTTACTTTCTTTGAACTCAGATGCCAATATGATGACGTCACAATGTCAGATCAGCCATTATGATCTATAAAATCATATTTACAACTTATGTGCTTTCAGAATATGAAATAAAAATTGGGGGTCACCTTTCCTCCTAAGGAGCTATAACTGATTAAAAATAGGCCTGATTTTAGCATATTTTCACTATATATCAGCACAAATCCACGCAAAGATACCTATATTTGATGCGCACATACGGCATTGCTATTGGCCATAAGATGACCGAAAAGAATGGAAATTTGTGAAAACAATGTCAGGAACCCGAACTATGTGAAAAACCATAATGTCTAGCTTCCGTACGTGCTGCGTGCGTAAAAATGCGCGCGTAGTGGAAAATTTCAAAAAATTTTGAAATGCTCAAAATGGCCTGAAACGTGCTCTAATTTAGTCAAAAAGTGATTTTGAGCATTTTAAAAATTTGACGCACGCGTATGCGCACGTACTGAAGCGTACGCGTAAAATTAAGGTACAATACATTCAACATTAACGAGAAGTTAATGCTCACTTAATACGATTTTGAAATGGCAATTGGTTAGGCTGATATGATCGATAATGTAAAAACGCAAAATTGCGCGTAGATGACGTCACGCATGACTGAGCGCGTTGAAAAGCTTACCATGACTATTCGAGACCAAGGAAAATGTTCGTTGACAGCGATTGTGCGTAACTCGTGGCATTTTTTGAGATATCGTGCGAACAGAAATGGAAGGAAAGGTAGAATTAAAAAAAAAGTTGTAAGATCTCTGACAATAACAAGAGGTGATCCGCTCGAGAAGCGGATCACCAAAAAGGTAATTTTAAAGATGCTTTGGTTGATATTGAACCAACTAGGCCTAGTAGAATTGCCTCGAAAACAAGACTAGCTAGGTTCATATGGGATTATAGCCAGATGAAGTAGCTGATCTACTTGCCAAGTTAATTGGCACTAATCCACTAATCGCGTTCGATGTTTATGGCCTAGGTCTCGGCGGTTGATTAGACTGGCCCGAGGAGTCCAGCTGAAGGGTTTACACTGGGTTTTCCCCCAAGTATTTCGTTTAGCGCGTGGTAGTGTGGGCATGCCGATTTCGGGTCATCCCTGATTACATTGGCCGACCCCTTGCCTGTCCCACGAATAAAAACGTCTCTCACAGCCTTGTGGTCTGCTCTTAGATTTTTCAACTTTGTCACAACAATTGCTGATGTTATGCTATTGTGGCCTAACTAAGTCCCGCATTCTCTCTGTTATCCTTTTGTGGACACCAGCCTTCTGACGATACAATTTATCTTCAAATTTTTTGGCGATTTCTGGTTCCCTCCAGATATCTATTATATCAAATCCCTGCGCATACGTCCACAGATGGCATTTCTTTACTGACTTTTCGGCCATAATTTGCAAAATAAGACTTGTTGAAATTAAACTACACAGATCAGGGAAACTGCGTCAATTCTGAATGGTGTTTATGACAGTAACTAAAAAACGCGCTAACCAGCAAGCATGGAAGGTCACTTTGCTTCAATTTGATTGGTGTATTCGTGACCTGTGGCCACCCGCTGTTTAATTGTT
>NW_022734897.1:158367-162326 GCF_011630105.1 Anneissia japonica | reverse complement strand
CGACGGGCTTAGTCGAGTTGTGGCCTTCATCTCGCCATACTTGAGCGGTCATACTCAAACTTATGGCGAGATCTTCTAGCTCATCCACTAAAATTATCTCGCCATAGTTGGATATGAACGGGGCTACTGTGGTCAAGCTACAGATGGTATTGCAATCAGCATGTGGCAAGTCAATTGACAGAAAGTTCTGTCGGATGAGAGCCTTGCCAATCCGGTCATTTGTCGGTGTTAGCTTGTGGGGTGAAGCGCTTGTTTTCTATCGGGTGACCCCGTTCATACAGTCGGTGTCAGCCTCATAACAAGCGCTTGTTCGATAACTACGATATCACCGGTGTAACTTACACCGTCGGAACAAGGCTTAAAGCAGCCGTCATAAGGACCATGCCTCACTCAAGAACGATCAGTTGTTTAATGGGTCATAAATCTTCATTAACATGTAAAACACTAATTCGACTTCACCCGACCAGTCAGGTATAGAATGGCCAGCATACTGTGACTTGTACACCTAATAATGTTGATCCAGCATGGTGGCCTGACAGCACATAGGCCTATACTGGCTGATCTCGATAGACAGTGATTGATTGCATGAAAAATTGTGATGTGGGGGTGGGGGAAAGTGGCGGTGCCAGGATTTCCCCGACGGGGGATCCAATGTCCTGACGGGAAAATAGTGGGGGTGGTCGGGCGTCGCAAAAAACCTTTCGAAAGTGGTCCAGGGGATGTAGCCACCCCTCCCCACGAAAATATGACAATTTAGGGGTTTCAAAGGCTTATTTAATCGATTTTAGAGTCTATTAATACTGTATGTTTAATCCCCGACGAATTGTGGTTTTTCTCCCCGACCGGGGGGAGGGGAGGGTTTAGCCCTGCCTATCCCCCTGTACACTGGTGGGGGAGTGTCGCATTGCTAACACAAAAATATATTTTGTTGTATTGACCTACAAAAAATTAACCTCACCCTAATAATTGTATCACTGGACAGGTGGAACACGTAAATTATATAAGTAATGACTAGCTAGCATGACATTGAAAACAAACAAAACGTCGATGAGGTGCAGGCCGTAAGGGAAAGTTGCTAGGGGGAATTTTTACTGGTTCCCCTGGGTGGGACAAGAAAATTTATACTGACACTGTAAAACAGTGTAAATTAACAAAGTACATTTACAACAAACTGTTACATTAAATATTTCTTTAAATATACTACTTTTATATTACTGTTCGTAAATTGTAAGACTATTTTTTTTTGTTTAGATGGACAACAAGAAATTATGTCGAGGCTAGACCACAGTGTCAGTACAGTACTTGTAGTCTTAGTTTTAATAAATAGACAACCCTGTGCCTGGCATGGCGGCCCTTCTCTCTGTGCTGTACTTGTCTTTAGACACTGCCTAGGCAGTCGTCGATAAAGGATATATTGCAAATTAAACGATATGCATATACAGTGCATAGCAGAATACATACTTCTTTCCTGTCTAGGGTCTACAGTATTTCAGATACGCAACTTCTACAACAATGTCCTGCGTAACAAGTCTTCGCAGAGAGAGAATAATGGTGGATCGGAAATTCCATCTTGTCGCTGATTGGATAGTCCAAAATCCAAAACGTCACTATACACGGGGATTTCCCAGACACGAAACAATAATATAATACTGTACAGTAATTCCATCTTGTCAAAGCGCAGTAATCATCGATCCGATCCGACCCAAAAGACTCCTTATTTCACTTGCATCAGTTTCGTTTTTCACTTAATTATCTGTGGTTATTGCGTGAATGTTTGGTGGTTTGTGACCTGTTTATTTGTTTGGCAACAAAACTTGAAAAATCAGCAGCTTGTTGCTACTGAACGAAGCGAAGGCATCTGCTCTGTTACAGACAGAAATAACTGGGTGGGAATATGACGGAGACTCATCCTAAAAACATCGTAGGTCCAGTAGAACTAGGTCTAGATGCAGCAATTTGTGTGAGGTTCAAAGGTCTTTCACCACCATATCCGTTCAGCTTAGAAGATAGATTACAGATATATTTTCAAAATAACCGAAAATCTGGAGGTGGAGATATAGATAATGTGTGTATCTACCCTCAAGATGATGATCCATACGCAATTATCAATTTCGACCAGCCAGAAAGTAAGTTGTGTTTCATTTTTAATGCTTCAGCTGGAGCCCTGTCAGTGGCGTATTCAGTGGGGTTACCTAAAATCACCTTTTGCGAGTTAGTGCCCTCACCTACTTACGCGAGGAATTAATTCAGATGTGTATAAGAGACAGCCCCCCACCATCAGCTCCCCTCTTCAAGTCTTCCTAGATACGCCACTAAACCCTGTCACTCGCATAAAAAAACTTTCACCATCCCATGCGCATAATCTGAGAAGGAATTATTGCTAATGATAATCTAGAATCTTTTATGTTCTTTATGTATATACATTTATGTAAAGATGTATAGTCTGTAAAGTACTTTTTTTTTTTATAAGAACCAGTAAAATTTTGCTCAGGCTCAGTGTTCTTATTTTTTGGCCGATTTAAGCTCAAAATGTTCTTATTTTGTTCTTATGTTACACACTTTTCAAACGTAACAAATTATTATTGTACAGCAGTATCACTGTACTGGAATGTACTACGGTAAAAAGTGGTCCCTGAAAAAAATTCCCCTGGCTGAAAAAAATGGCCAGAGAAAAAGTTGCCCCGTTAAAATGGCCCCAAATAACAGGTTGTACACCTACTGTATTGCATTATAGAGGGTATTACTTACCTACTGCACACAAGGTAGATATAATTTTTTTTTACTTTTTATTTAAAATTCTCATTTTACTTCAGCCTCAATTTGTTCTTATATTGTTCCTAATTTTTAAGCAATTTGAGCCTCAGTGTTCTTATAAAATGTGTTCTTATAAAAAAAAAAAGTGTAAGGTTATACAGTACTTACGCGAGGAATTAATTCTGCACAAAAATTTAGCCTAGAAATCTGTCCGCGCATTTTGGAAAATATGGGCCAATCCACGCAGATTTTGCCGAAAATGAAGCTTTGACTTTCCTTAATATATTTAACAATGTATATTATGCAGTAATTACAATTTTGCGCACCTATTTTCCGCTCAAATTTGAGCTGGTTTTTGAGGTATCCGCGCAATTAGAAAAAAATTACAGTATTAATGATTGTACTTCGGCAATCCTCAGGATAATGAACATCTTGTTTGTCTGTTTTGTCTTGTATTGTTTTTACCTGGATATTGAATAAATGAAATGAAATATGAAATTGTCACTTTTTAGCCGTTCAGAATGTTTTAGCAAGAAGAAATCATGCATTGAAAATTGACGGTCAGGAGATTGAATTATATGTTGAAGCAGTTCCAGAGTTGGAGGTAGGCTAACAAATCCCCTGTTGAATAAATCGTTTATTGAATGGAATGGTTGGGGGGAGGGGAACTGGGGACAAAAAATTACAGATTGGGCCCCAGTCCAGCCTACCTCTTATATACTGTACACTCTAAGTTTGATTGTAATTTCCTTTCTCTCTCCCTCTCATCCACGTTCATATTTTTTTGGAAGTAAATGGTAAACTAAGGCCGACCACTCACTGCGTACAACGGTCGTGCAACCGTCGGCCGACGAATTAACTCCGTTCCCTGTGCGCGCTAGACGACGCGAGCGTCTGCTGATTGTCAGTGGCGGTCTGAACGAATCTTCATTAAAATGATCCGTTGTGCGTGCGTCGTGCCGTTGCTTTCTTCATAGAATGGTGTTGACCGACGACCGTCGAACACTGTGAGTACTCGGCTTAAAGACATTAAATATTTAACACAACAGGCCTATTTACTGGGATAAGCCAAAATAAGTAGCCTAAATTATTATCATTCGTAATTTATAAACATTTTATTCCAATACTCATGCTTATTTTTATAGCAGAACCAGCCATGAATTATGATAATTCTTTTATGGTATAAATATGTATGTATGTATGTA
>NW_022734897.1:147503-157639 GCF_011630105.1 Anneissia japonica | reverse complement strand
ACACATATATATATATATATATATATATATATATAAATATATACATACATATACGCACATATATATATATAAATATATATACATATATTTATATATATTATATTATATATATGTTACAACAACCAATCCTTACATTCTAATTCCATTTGTCACATACAATATAACACAATTGGAGGGGTTTCTGGTGCATATACTGTAATACCGTTTTTTGCATTGTGATGATAGACAATTTATGTATTTTTCTATAGTATAACTGTGTTTAAAATAAAATAAAATATATATATATAAATATATACATACATACACACACATATATATATATATACATACATACATACATAAACATATATATATATACATACATACACACACATATATATATATAAATATATACATACATATACACACATATATATATATTCATATATATATATAAATAAATTATACATACATATACACACACATATATATATATATATATATATATATAAATATATACATACATATACGCACATATATATATATAAATATATATACATATATTTATATATATTATATTATATATATGTTACAACAACCAATCCTTACATTCTAATTCCATTTGTCACATACAATATAACACAATTGGAGGGGTTTCTGGTGCATATACTGTAATACCGTTTTTTGCATTGTGATGATAGACAATTTATGTATTTTTCTATAGTATAACTGTGTTTAAAATAGCAAAATAATTCATTTGAGCTATTCATTTACAGTAGCTAATTGATTTTTTAAAATCATTGGTCGATCGTTGAAAGCTGCCATAAATCAACAGTAGTTGATTGGGGTTTTTACATTCTTACATTTCATATTGTTTTAGACCATTGGAGGATTCTCAGAGTGCTCGAATCAGATTAATCATAAACACAGTTTATTTACATCACAAACACAATTTAAGCCTACAAGACCTATTTTCTCATAAGTCCATGATCCTATGGTTATATATTTTTTTTCTTTCAAATCAACATAATTATGTGTTTCATTCCATTTAATTTATTTGTCTTAAAAACATTAAAATTTAGAACAGAAACAGCAAGGAACAGGCACAAAAGAACATAGGAGGTTTGTCAGGCTTTTTATGCGCATCGCAGTGTAGACTAATCAAGGATTTTAATACGTACGCAGTTAATAGCCATTGGACTACATCCTACATAAAAAAAGTGGCCATTCATAGAAATGTCATTAAAATAATCCCTTATCGTGGTTAATATTTGCAAGCAATCGATGTTGCCAAAATCACAAACTTCCACACGCATGCCTAGTTGTGGTCTTTTGGGTTTTCCCATAATGGTATTGTAACTCTATAAATAACTATAATTCATATTAACTGTATCTGGTTTTTCCACTCAGTATATGTGGTACCATTTGAGACATTGTTATTAAAAAGGCATATGTGGATACATTTATAATTATAAACAACCATGTACCTTACTGTATCACATAATCATTTTGTTATCCACATAATTAAGCCTGTATTAACTATGAGTGGACAAAAACAATTCTATTGACAAAACAGATTTTTTAAACACTATTAAAACAATCTCCTAGACGGCGTCCCATACGGTAGATTTAGGCGCTATGATTGTTGATCGTGAGAGATCATACAAGAGGTGGGCTGATAAATATTGTAGGCCTAGGTCGTAGTTCGGCTGTTTTTAGATAATAGATGGTTTTGAAAGTGATCAGTGATGACAACCTGTTAATACAGTACTTGGCTTCCAGAATAATATCAAATAGTCAAGTTGTGCTATGGTGCCCATCCATTCACACATAATTGGTTTTTTTCACACTTTGTTAGCAGACTTGAGTCGCAATTTAGAATAAGGGGCCAGAGGTGGCTCCAGAAATTTGCCGACGAGGGGTCCAACATGTCCAACTGCGGAGTCCGGACCAAGTGGCCGACTTGAATCTTTACCAGGGTTTCAGAATAAAAATTCCTGGTAGGGCTCATGGGGAGAGTTTTTATGGCTTAGTAGGCCAAATTATATGCTTTTTAGACCACGATATTACGAAAGTGGCGGCATTCCTGGGGGGGGGGGAGGCTACAGACCCCCACCCCCTGTCGGGGAGAAAAACCACAATTCGTCAGAAAGAAAAAAGAACTCAAAAAAATATATGTATTTTGTACATATTAATAAACTCTAAAATTGATTAAATCGGCTTTTGAAAAAACCTTTGAAAACCCCTAAATTGTCATATTTTCGGTAGGATAGTTCATCTGGACCACTTTCAAAAGGCTTTTAGCGACGCCCGACCACGCCCACTTTTTTCTCGTCAGGAACATCAGCCCCACCACCCCCTTCTGGGATCTTGAACCCCTGTCGGGGAAATCCTGGCGCCGGCACTGTATTATGAATATGTATTATTTATATACACCATTTACGGTTCGATACCTCGTGGTGGCGTTGATCGACGGGGGGGGGGGTGTCTAGGCCTGTCCAGCGGTGGGGAATTTTCCCCTTCCTCCTTCTGGCGCCATCACTGCAGGGGGAAACTGAGAGAAACTGGCGATTCTTCCGTTTATTTATAGTGTGTTACAAGAGTGCTTATGTCACTTTTCAACCGCGCGACTCTCAACCAGTTGAGCCAGTTGAGTCAGGGCGACATCATGACTTAGGAACTGAATTGATAAATAAAAATTTAGCTATGACCATATCGTAACAATAATAATACTATTAGTAAATGATGACATATAGTAATATTATTATTAGTAAAAATGGCAGTAATAGCAACAACAAACAGTAATAATAACCGATAACCACAACGACTATTTTATATGTAGGCCTCACCAAGAGATTTGTTGCGGCGATACTGTAGTCCTAAACCAAGTCCAAGTTAAAAATAGATGCTAACACATAGACATTGAACTTATAGATGTTATTTTGGCAGAAGAATAAATATTTAAAGATTAAAGATCAGAGTCATATAAGATAACCTGTAAAATTTGACTTTTCTAGTTACGTATATTTCAATAATATATTACTGTAGCTTTTAACTTGAACATTAATACAAGAAACACGTCTAATCTGATCAAACTAGCATACTTACTACATCCACCAGTAAATTTAAAGATACAAAGTCAACGTCATTTAATCAAAATCTGATTTCCCCCGGTGTATAATTTATTCAAAGCTTCTAAATTTTATCTTTCAAATAATAATTTGAAGATCTAATTTTTAAATGGTTTTTCGACGTTGGTTAACAATTGTCTTCAAATCATATACATGAAATGAACAAAAGGAATAATTTTTATGTGAGCTACAGTTCAATCTCTCAACACAATGTTCCCGGATTTTGGAACGCTGTTTTGTTTGGTTTACAATAAATGTGTGGGGGGGGGGGGGAGCTAAATAGAAATGTTACATCCATTTTACGCAAATCTGTGGATGGAGCATATCTATGACTACACCACACATTGGTTGTTAACGTCCCAATAGTGACTTACTTTGGAATTTATATCCCTTAATTTACTATTATTTTGTTCACGTTTGAACAAAAACAGAGGTGCTCAGGCACCGTAACACCCCCCGGGTCGGCACTTTAGTAATAAGCGGGTTTCATGAAAAACGGCCCATATTTCAAATCGACTGAGACGGAACTGTGAGCTGCAAGCGAATGTTATGGCATGGAAGATAGATCTTTCCAGTGGATGATCCAGGAATTCGAAATAGAGGGGCCCAAAAAATTGATGATAATGGAACTTCTAGACGGCCGAAAAATGGCACTCAGACTTTTAATATAATTTTTTTTCTCTCAACTGTTTTATAATATTTAGAGGATGGGGTGTGCTGGAAGGGCCCTCTCCCCTTAAATCCGCAACTGACCTGGTTAGAATAAATGTAAGTCTACTATAGTATACATTAATGGCAGGCCTGGAAATATGTTTGTGCCTTTTAATCCTGAAATGTTTTGATAAAGGCCATGCCTTACAACACCAAATGCTGTCTGTACACAATATAGCTTAACAGTTTATTTGTCTATTTGTTTTCACCAAAATACCGGGACGTACATTCATGTTGCCACCGGTCGCGCACTTTTTCTAGCCTATTCTAATTATTGGAATGTGTTGGAAATGATGTTGCTTCGATTAGTTTTGTTTATTTTCAATTATTATTATTCAAAGCTGGATGTTTATTCACGGTATGTACTGCCGCACTCTCGTTCCGATGTTTCTGGATAATTTCAGTTAGATCAAGGCTGGTGTTTGTGATTTGTAAAGTAACTACCGTTACATTTTTTAAACAAGTCGAACTAGACTATTCGTCACCGACGAATTGGGTGATACGCAGGATCCGAGAGTAATCTGATGATTGTTATTTTGATGATTGGAATGATTGATCATGAAAAGAAGAAGCTGTTGGTTTCAGAATCAAACCAGGCATTTAAAGACATGGACATGTAGGCCAATGTCGACACAAACGAGCACACGGATTCGTATGTTTGATATGGTATGGTTATTGGCCCTAAAATGACTGAAAAAGAATGGAAATTTGAGAAAACAGTATCAGGAACCAAAAAACACCGTAATTTCTAGCTTTCGTACGTGTGAAAGATACTAGAAAAGAAATACTGTACAAGCACTTGCATAGGGTGAGGCGGAAATTAGTCCAGACGTACGCGGCGCCCTTCTCTTTTTATAATGCACAAACTTTGTCCAGACCGCGATTTTTTTCCCCGTACGAAACATTTGCATGAAACTTCACTCGGGCCATCTCGGATTGACTCGAGTGAGTACTATGGCGGTTCAACTGTGTCATAATTACTACGCGTAGTACGCGTACTACGCGTAGTAATTATGACACAGTTGTACCACTCGCGGTAAAATTATGTCAAAACACCACGTGTTAGCATCATGACCATCGTAAACCAATTAGTTGTATAGCGCCACCAATTTACTGTACGTATAACGTCTAATATCTGTCTCTTATACACATCTAGATGTGTATAAGAGACAGCAGTATATGTGGTACCATTTGAGACATTGTTATTAAAAAGGCATATGTGGATACATTTATAATTATAAACAACCATGTACCTTACTGTATCACATAATCATTTTGTTATCCACATAATTAAGCCTGTATTAACTATGAGTGGACAAAAACAATTCTATTGACAAAACAGATTTTTTAAACACTATTAAAACAATCTCCTAGACGGCGTCCCATACGGTAGATTTAGGCGCTATGATTGTTGATCGTGAGAGATCATACAAGAGGTGGGCTGATAAATATTGTAGGCCTAGGTCGTAGTTCGGCTGTTTTTAGATAATAGATGGTTTTGAAAGTGATCAGTGATGACAACCTGTTAATACAGTACTTGGCTTCCAGAATAATATCAAATAGTCAAGTTGTGCTATGGTGCCCATCCATTCACACATAATTGGTTTTTTTCACACTTTTTGTGGAGTGGATTTTCTTCATTTCGATAATTTATTTTTGCCATTTGTTAGGTATAGATTACTTTTATTTTACTAAATTGTTGACTTTCTATCTACATTATTTAATTTGTGTGTTTAACTTTTGCTTTCTGATTATGTACCGTACTGTGTAATCTATGTTAATTGTAAGTAAGGTACGGCTATCTCACGACCACAATAAAAAATAGCATTATATTTGGATTTGTGCTTCGTGAATAAATAAAGTTTTACTAGTGCTCTAGTTGTCATCGTTGATGTTATGGTGGAACTGAAATCAAAACTGAACGTCTGTGTTCGTAGCTGTCGTCGTCGTCATCATCATCATTCTCGTTAGCTGAATCAATGTCATTAAAGAATTGAGAGAAATCATCATCATAATTCTTATTAGCAGAAATTAATTAATGGAAGCATTAAAACAATAAACGGAAATATTTGTACATTACAGATCAAGCCTGTGTTTATTCAATAATCATCGTTTTATTATTTGGGTGGGCATGAAAGTATTTTTAATGTATTTGTTTCTTAAACATTTCAACATACAGCAGGGGCTGATCAAGAATTTTTCAAATGTGAAAATTCAGTGAAAATTGGTTGAAATCGGCTCAGTAACAAAGGAGAACATCCCGGACACACAAACCCCAATTTGCCTTTTATAGATTATAGCCCTCATATAGATGCACCACTCCTATGTGTTCCATCAATGTAAAGGTGTAATTTCCAAAATAAATAATTATAAATAATGTTAGATGCAGTTCAGTAGATATTAGACGTTATACGTACAGTAAATTGGTGGCGCTATACAACTAATTGGTTTACGATGGTCATGATGCTAACACGTGGTGTTTTGACACAATTTTACCGCGAGTGGTACAACTGTGTCATAATTACTACGCGTAGTACGTGTAGTATGTGTAGTACGCGTACTACGTGTAGTACGCGTAGTACGTGTAGTACGCGTAGTACGTGTAGTACGCGTAGTACGCGTAGTATGTGTACTACGCGTAGTACGCGTACTACGCGTAGTAATTATGACACAGTTGAACCGCCATAGAGTACGATACGAGGAACAAGAGCAGACACTTCGCACAATGTCGTGACGCTCGAGTTTTACTATTATTGCTCTTTCTATGTTTACCTACGGTAAGCCTATGAAATTTCACGGACTTATGTGATGTACGTCACTGTGTAACTAACTGTGACCTTGGATGTTATTAAATGTTAGTATATTATCTACAACAACAACAGCTAGTACCTCCTGTTATAAAGTGTAGATAGGTACAGTTATACCAAAGGCTAGAGAGAAAGAGGATAAACTATAGGCCTAACTACAGGCTGAGGTCTTACTATAGGCCCCTCTTTAAACTAGGCCTAGGGTCCGTAGGCTGACACAACAGTCACGCTTCACATACTGACATGGACAGAAATTTTGGGGGAAAATGGGACAAAATTGAAGCATGAAATGAAAAATAGAGCGCATAAGAGAAATATTAAATAAATAATATACCATTCCGGCGTTATTGAACTTGTCCAAACTATAATTGTAATGTAATTAATGTTAAATAATATTAATAATAATAATAATAATAATAATAATAATAATAATAATAATAATAATAATTTCAGCATTAATTACCTTTGGCCTAAGCCTTGTAATGAAGAACCTACAGATATTGTACCATTTACTAGGCCTATAAATAATAATCGTCCAAGGGATCGAATATCTTGTGTTATTTCCCCTTAACATCGTTTTTTTAATTGTCCTCTAATTCCTCCATTGTCTAAGTTCCCCTTAAGGTACAGGTAATAATAATAATTAATAAATAATAATAATAATCATTTCAGCATTAATTACCTTGGCCTACTTGTAATGTGTAATGAAGAACCTACAGATACTATTTCAAGGCCTATAAATAATAACTAGCCCAAGGGGAATATCTTTTGTGTTATTTCCCCTTTGTCTAAGTTCCCCTTAACGTACAGGTAATAATAATAATAATAATAATAATTAAAATTATTATTATTATTATTATTATCATTTCGTCATTACATGTAATTAACTTGGCTAGCCTTGTAATCAAGAACCTGCCGATTACTATGCCTAATATTAATAACTAGCTCATTTTTACATTCATTTGGTGCTCTGCCATTTTGGCAGGTCTTATGGCATCCAGTATTTTAGAGCTGCCTATTCTCAGCTCTTCTCTTAATTTGAAAATAACTGTCATTCTGTTTCATTTGATCAGTGATGAAGAAAAACGCGCTTTTCCTTACTCTTTGTGCTTTTCCCAGAAAGCGTTTTTAGTAGCTAGGCCTAGTAATTATGTAAAACCCAGGCCTAACTAAAAAATTAAAATTGTCATAATATGTAACTCAAGTTAAAATAACACTTTTCATTACTCGTGCAGCTTAATCAAATATTATATGTCAGTTTAAATGACCCATTGGTATTAACATGGTAACATCAATGTATTTTTAAAAATCAGACAGCGACTCTCAGAAGTTGTTCTGTAGACGTTTATCTGTTGATGACCTTTTGACCTCCTGAATTCTGCAATGAGATTTTCGGGTCGATTCAGCTGAGACGGCCCGAGTGGAGTTTCATGTAAATGTTTCGTACGGAAAAAAAATTCGCGTCCAGACCATAGAGCTATGGTCCAGACGTACTTCTGTTGCTAGGCTAGGTATACCAGACGCAGGCGGCGCCCTTCTTTTCCACTGGAAGAGAACTTTATCACTAATCAGAGTCCAGTCATACGAATCTGTGCTTTTCTGTCTGTCATTTTATTGTTTTGATTTATTTATACCTACTTGTTTGTATCTTATGGATAATGGCAATGATTTCAACCTCCGCAAAAGGAGGTTATTCACAGTTATGGAACGGTGGTAGAGCTTGTTTAGATCCAGTCGTACGCGGCACCCCATTGTTTGTATTTCCACCATGCATTTCGGTGGAACAATTTTTTTTTTGTTTTTTTTTTGTTGAGAACTCTATCTTGTGTTTCTAGTGTCTTTGTTGTTCAGGTACAAATGTGTGCGTGGCGTGGAAAATTTTGAAATTAGCAAAATGGCCTGAAACATGCTCTGAATTAGTCAAAAATTGATTTTTAGCATTTTAAAATTTGAACGCACGGGCGTACGCGCATGTCATGGCGCGTGTGGACAGTTGCCACACGAAGTTGACCCTTGATATTTGTGTTAAGCTTCATTGAAAAATGCCTGTTGGCAATGAATTTATGATCAATCATAGAATTTCAGATATGATGACGTCACAATGTCCGATCAGCCATAATGTTCTATAAAATCATATCTACTGTACACTAATGTGCTTACAGAATATGTAATAAAAAAAAATTGGGGTCTGCTGTTCATCCTGAGGAGCTAATGATAAAAAATAGGCATGATGTTGACACAAAGGCGCACACGGATCTGTATGTTTGATGCGCTTGAGCGGGATTTTTATTGGCCCTAAAATGACTGGAAAATAATGAAGTGTTTTTCTTGAATACAGTGTCAGGAATCCAAAATATGTCAAAAAAAAAAGTATATTTTTAGCTTTCATACGGCACGGACAATTTTGAAATTCGCAAAATGACCTGAAATGCGCTTTAATTTACTCAAAACACAATTTTGAGCATTTTAAAATTTTAAAACACGCGTATGCATGCGTCATGACACGTGTGCGAACTGTAATGGCCCACGAATTTGACTCTTGATAAGATTGCCTATGATAAGATGTATACTTGTCAAGTTTCATTGAAAATGTCTATTGGTGAGGAATTTATGACCAATCATCAAATATAAAAAAATGGTCGCGTTACTGTTACCTTACCCAAACATTCACATGCACAACTTCAGATGTAGGTCTATACTATGCCGGTCAAGTAGCAAGGATAGAGCCTGTGCCGTTTTTGAGCAAAGCTGCGAAAAAAAGTGGAGAAAGAATAAAAAGAAAAGAAATAAAGGAAGAAAAATCTTAAGAAAAACAATAGTGATACACTAGCGTCGTAGCATATCAGCTAATTAGAAATACAAATGCCCAAGCTTGGTTCAGGAAATGAATATTCATGCTGTAGAATAACCGTGTGTTATTACTTTAGTCAACTTCAGATAGCAGATATAGTCCTAGAATGGCAATGGCAAACATTATGTTTAACGTTTGCACATTTGCATTATTTAGGATCAGGATGTATGTATGCTTACGGAAGAAAATGATCCAAGACTTGGCAACCAACAGCAGCAATGTCGAACATCACAAAATACTGATCGTGAATTGTCTGATAGCAGTCAGACGCCGACGTCTTCCAAATGGAATAATGGTAATGATTGCCACCAACTGCCACTTCACAGACTCGCACCCAGCAACCAACAACGACAGGATCATTATGATGTTGAAGATCCATTTAATGCCACAATGTACCACTTGAAAGATGAGGATGATAAAGAATCGGAGTTGTTGGAAGTATGCTTTGGTAAGCTCCAATTACAAACGGTTTTGATGTACTTTGAAAATAAAAGGTGTTCTGGAAGTGCAAGTGTAATAATACATCATGAGTTAGTTCAACCGGGAAAAGTACTCATCGAATTTGAGCAAGAAGGAGGTAGGTGGAATCTCTATCAGGTTTACCATAATTTGCAATATAAAACAAAATATAATTTGTTGTTGTATACACACAAATAT
>NW_022734897.1:133043-144876 GCF_011630105.1 Anneissia japonica | reverse complement strand
TCATGTCCATTTGTTTTGAAACATAAAGTACAATATAGCGCAACAGTAATGAAACTCGAATACGTAAGATGTTCACTTTAGAAACACTAAAATTTATTAATGCGAATATTTCACGTTGTCAATGCTTAAAAACGCATAAAACCAATATTCTGAGAGGGTTACATGGTAATATACTATAATAGTAGTACATATATATTATTGTGAGACCAATTTTCAAGTACCAACTAACCACTTATCGTTCAACATTGAGCTCACCCTCTAATTATGATACCCCCTCTAATTCGAGACTGAGACCACCTTTAAAATCAAACATTTTTTTTTTTAATTCAATATTCTGTCATTTTAAAAATTGACCTTCAGCATTAACAGATGTATTTTCATAAGTTTCTTAATAGTGGTGGTCTAATAAAAAGGTGATATTTAAAATACATTGAATGTACAGTTCTTAAATATCCTGAGAATTTATTGTCCTGAGAATTTTGTTAACTTTTTAAAAAAAGATACGCGCTGTAGGATAAAACATCTATAGGTACATTTTAATTTTTTGTCCTTTATTAATTATTGTAGCAATGACCATTTCCACCCTTGGTGTACTTTTCTACCAATTCAAAACATGATAATAAAGCATTATAGACCTATGTGTATTTTATTTTTGATGACTGATAATGATGTACATACAATATCGACTATCATAGACATGCTGTATGTATAACCAATGTTGCAATACAGAAGATTTATCATTAATAACAATTTCAGGGGCATCCACCTTATAAAATCATTAGAAAATTTATATATTGTGCGAGATTACTGAATACTGTACAATGACAAGGACAACTCACTCGCTGCGATCCCAGGACTTGGACATGTCAGTACCTTAGCTAAACTGGTGGTAGCCATCAGGGGCGGATTTAGTTGGGGGGAAAGACCAGCCTGCCCCCCCCCCCTTTTTAGAGGTTAAAGAAAAAGGGAAAATGAAAGGAAAGAAAAATATGATAGCGCAGAACGCCTCAAATGTTATTTTCGGGCGTCTAGAACACGAAAATTTTGCGGGGGCATGCCCCCAGACCCCTAGTACAGTGTTGTCTCGATTGGCCCAACTTTTGGCCCAACTTTTGGACATCTCTGGATCCGCCCCAGGCCATTGTGTGTGCATAACCATGGCTCTCCTCTTCTTGTGTTGCAGTTAAAGTGTTGTAATGTGTCTTTTAGAAAAGGCTAAACCCTTGGTCATGTGCATATTAAAGAATGCTTACAATCTTTGTAAGGCTAAAATTGATATCCTAGTGCACGGTACTGGTCAATCACCACCTGAAGGACCCTACTGGAAATAAGTTTGCAGGCTGGGGTGGGTGGGTTCACTAGATAAGCAAATACCTCTAAAATTGTTCTTATTGATAAAACTTCTTGTAAAATGTTCTAAAATTATGGTCACCGTACTGTTTACATACAGCATGTCTATGGAAGTTGATACGTTATTAGTCATCAAATAGTACAGTACAGTAAAATATATATATTTAAAATTTGACCACTATAATTAAATTTCTGTCATTAATCAATTACGTGGCCTCAAAAACATAATAAATGCAATAAAGATACAGATGCAGTAAACAAAATACACTGTCAAAACTGCAAAATTGTCCCAGTTTTGGTGACAAATTAAAAAATTAAAACGTGTTTAGGCAAAGCCTAAACGTGTTTAGAAAATAGGATGAATGTTGTAGGAAGTTATCCCCATCGAGAAGTATCATTACCAAATTATTCAATATTGTGTATTCATTATGTATTTAAATGAGGCATTTGAACATTAGTTGCAGAACATGTCTGTGCAAGACCACATAAACTTGAGGGAAAAACTTTAGAAGTAACATTAATCGAGGAATTGGGTCCTGCAGAAAACACCATTGAAGTCACTGAATTTACGTCTTCGATTGGAGAAGAGGCGCTGGAGCTTTATTTTGAGAACAAAAGATCAGGGGGAGGAGAAATAATAGAATCAAAAATGAATGAAGACAGAAGTAAATTCACTGTTACGTTTGAAAATGAAGAAGGTAGATTAAACAGTAAATCTTACAATAACTAACAATTTCCCCATGTGTGCAATCAATACTTCCCAGTTATTTATTTTATTTATTTATTTTATTTCACCCTTAACAGTGAGAATGCCAATAGCAGGGAGCATAGAGTAATACAATATAAAATCATAATAAAATTGATAAAATTCACAATAAAATATTGAAAACGGTACAAAAATATTGAAAACAGTACAAAAATATTCATATAGATCAATTTACAAAAGTTATAATGTGCAAGGAACATTGTAAGAAAATTAAATAAAATAAAATTCTAGAGCAAGGTTAATGATCAAATGACAAGTTTAACTTGAGCTAAAAATGAATGAATAGGTCGGTGAAAGATATCAATACAGTATTGTTAAATTGAGTATACTGCTAATACATATTAATGCTAAAACATGGTCAAATACAGTACAAATTAAATAAATATATGACATTTTATTGCCAGTGCCAAAAAGGTTGCTTTTTAAAAAATACAATTGGGGCCTATGATCTAAAGGGTGGCATTTTTATGTATGAACATGCTGGTTATTATAATACTGCTCTCATTGGCTTTCAACAGCGGATTTAAAATGCAATAGTCTACCTTTTTTCTAAAGAGACGTTTTAGATAATACATTATCGGAGGATTATCTACAATGCTACGAAACATCACTTTACAGGAAATAGGCCTATATTCGTGTTTTAATATCAGTTGTAACATTAACAAGTATGTATTTTATCTTTTAGTTGTGCATAGAATTCTTGCACATGATCATGTGCTAAGTGGAACATTCCTGAATGTTCAACGTCCAAAAAAAATGTGGCAATATAAACAAGTGGACAAATCAGAAGTGGAGGTGCATGGAGATACATCTACAGATTTACTAGAAATGTATTTTGAAAGTCGCACAAAATCTGGAGGTGGTGGTAATGAGGTCAACGTTGTGTTCCATGAAAATAAACAAATATGGACTGTCAAGTTTGACAATGTAGAGAGTAAGTAGATTCACTTCTTTTCAGTTTAGTATATTGGAAATTTGATTAATTGCTGGAATTCATCTCTTAGTTTCTACATTGATTCCTCAATTCAAAAAATCCAAGCACATACTTTACTTGCAGTACAAAGGAATTTTGAAGTATGGTACACCTAATAATAATAATAATGTTTTCTTCTGTGCATAGTACAGTAACAGTTAACTCATATGGGTACTAAACTTGAGATACACTTCTACTTTGGTGAAAAATAAATGCAGTATTTAAAAAAAAATAAAAACAAAAACATTGTTTTATCGATAAAAAATAGTTTTCATTATGTTTTTTTGGGCTTCCCTAGTTGCTGATAGAGTTCTTAAAAAATCTCATCGACTGAACAACAAAGATATTAAGGTATCAAGACCAGAGCCAAAGAGAATTGTTGCATGTAAATCTCCTTCAAGTGATACTGATGGGAAAGAGGAGGAAGAAGACATACCTTTGGTGGTAGAAAATGTGAACACGTGTATATCTGAAGAACACTTGAAGTTGTACTTTGAAAGTCATGAAAAGTCTGGCGGAGGACCAATTGTTTTAATGCAGAAAAACCAAAAAGTGGATGGTAACTGGACCATACATTTTCAGAAACCGGGAGGTATTTTGAACTTGCATCATGTTTACTATCGAACTTTAATTGTAAACGCATTTTACTTTCTTAATGTACGTAAATTTAATCATACAAAATTATTTTCTGTGACTAGTTCTGTAGTTTTCTTGTAACAGTTACAGGTTTTAGGGTGCAGTGCAGCTTTGTTTTGTTCATTTGTATAGGTCTATTTTTTCTATAATAATTGTCTAGAAATTTTAGTAATAGGGGTAGCCATAATTAATGTGATGGTGACTGGCAGTTACAATTTTTAATATTGTTATTTTTTGTTGTGGCTACTGTTGTATTTAGTATTTATTCTTATTCATCCTCATTATCATCATTCCATATATGTTCCCTCAAGGGGATGATGGAAAGGTGGGAGAAGGGGGGTCCAGTCCTCCCGACACCACTCTCTGCTCTCCTCCTGTCACCACCTCTGCTTAGATCAACCACTCTACCTTAATCTTGAACACAATCTATCCTTTTTGCCCATCTCTACGTGTTTCGCTGCCCCTCTGACAAAATCGTCCTCCTAATTTCTCTTTATGTGTCCATACCACCTCAATGTGTTTCCTGTTATTTTCTACTCTCAAATTTACAACTTTTATTTTTTATTGGTATTTCTATGTTAAAACAGAAACTATTTCGCACCATTTTGCTGGTTATTAGAAATGTAGCAATAATGATCATGCACAGTTACGTCGGTTATTTTTATCTTAGGGAAGAATTCCTAGTTATGCATGAACATTCAGGATAGATCAATGTGTTAAATATGCGCATCTTGCTAGATACTGTCATCCATTGTAAGTCTGGAAGGACAGATACAAAACCGTATAAAGATAATTCAAATGAAGTATTTTAATAATTAAAATATTATCTATATTAAATATATATTTCTTTAAATTATTTTTTATTGGCTTAAGATTAAAGAGCATATCTTCAATGTGATCATGCCAACTTGTAACAATTTCATTTTTCCTACTCCAGTTGCTCAAGCAGTTGTTGGACAAAAATTTCATGAGCTGGGTGGATCGAGATTGAATGTTAAGCTTGGGATGAGATGTGCTAAAAGACCACTCATCGACCGTTGTCTATTGATTAGTGATCTTCCAAGGAAATTAAATTTAGAAATATTTCAACTTTACCTAGAAAAGGTATCAAGAAAGAACAAACCGATAATTAAATTTGGAAGAGATCCCACAAAAGCCATGGTGGAGTACACAGATTCTATTAAAGGTATTAAAGAGTGACAACTATTACTCCACATTGTATTTGTTGTATTATTTTTATATTAAACTATAATTCAGTGAACTGCTTTATTGAATTTTTTTTTGTTGTTAAAAGATATTGATGAGGTGATCTCAAGAATCGAAAAACAGAAACTTCAGAATACAAAAATCAATGCAAAAAAAGTGTTTGAAGCCGACAAAATCATTGTTCAGAACTTGGACAAGAATTTCACAGAGGAAATGTTAAAACTATACTTTGAAAATTACGGCAGAAGCAGTGGAGGACCAATAAATGACATGCAGTTAGACGATAAAAGGTTGGCGGTAACTATACAGTTTGGAAACTACACAGGTAAGTTTTCATGACCTCAGGCTATTCTCAATAATTTGGAACCTTTACCGGTACTGTAATATGCCTATTTACAAATGTAAAAGAAAAAAAAAAATTAAAAAAAAAAACAATACAAGCTGTATAGTTGTTTGCTGGACCTCCGACATTTTTTCTTCTTGATGTAGTGGTGAAATCAGTACTTAGAAAGAAGCATCACCTTCAGAAAAAAGAGCTAGAAGTGTGTCTATACTATGATGAAATTGGTGCACTTGTATCAGATGGCCATCGATGGACACCAGATCCAATACCAATACCTGTTGACCCTGAACTTCTTAACTTTGTTCTTATGACTCCGACTTTCAATGACAATATGTCTCATGCTGGAATAGAAATAGAACATAACCCCGATGATCCTGGAATTTTTAAATTGCATGCTGCTGAATGTCTGGACCTCAATGGCACCCATGATTGGGAAGATCATGCTGCAAGTAATTACAAACAATTCTTCACTGACACATTTGACAAAAGGACATTGGAAATTGGAGATGAATGCTTTGAAGAATTTCAGAAATACTTAGAAACCGTAGATACAGAAGGTGTGGAGCTATTACCAGATGATTCATCGCCATCTCTGATGATTTTAGGGTTAAAAGACGCTGTCAAGATTGTTTGGGATAGGCTATCACATCAACTAAAAATAATGAATGATGAAATTGAAAGGAAAAAAAATATAACTAAGAAAACAAAAACATTTAAGCCAATCAAGATTAAGCAAATCCATTTGCTTAGGTTTGGGGAGGCTGCAATGAGTAACTATGGAGTTAAAATGGTGGTGGATGATCACAATAATATGGTTTCATTTGAGGGACTTCTCGATGACATAAACAGTGCCATGCTTGATCTTTACAAAGAATTGGAGAATTTTGCAGAAGTTTCTTTTCTCCTTGATGCTGAAATTTGCAAATTTCTGACAGACTTTTACGACAAGATTATAAGTGTACTTGAGAATTATAATCATCATATTACATATGAAATATATGGAAATCGAGTGACAATATATTCTACCTCCGATGGAGATGCTACGACTGCAAAATCCAGGATTGAAGAAATAATCACACATCACAAGTATCCTCTTCCAAATGATAAATTGAAAGTTATGATGTCGACTGATGGACAAAAATTGCTAGACGATTTAAACTCTCCAAATATCGTAACAGTTGAAATGAAAGTTTCTCAAGAGGTATCCTGTATATCTATCACTGGAATTAACATACCTGTTCAGGAAGCCATCAGCCAAATTGACCATTTTCTAATTACCAATCAAATTTTGGAGAAAAAGATGAGCGTTGAAAGAGAAGTAATTCGGTTATTTGAAAAACATCATTCAGAAGAACTTTTTGCTGTTGAATCAGCTCTGAATATGTACTTTGTAAAATTTAAACCTAATGAAGCAGACAGCTGCATTTTTATTAGAGGCAATTGTACTGGTATTGTTGAGGCTACGAAGAAAATAAATGACATGAAAAGCAAGGTGCGGTCAGGCAAACATTTGTTATCCCAACAAGGGATGGCTAATTTCTTTAAAGAAGAAAAGGGCAGACTAGCTCTAGAGTCTGTGGAAAATACATGCACGTGTGTTATCGAATTTAGTGGCCGAGATACCAGCACTGCAGCAATGGAAATACTGTTACGACACAAAATACAAAATGGTATTGAGTTAATAGTATGCAAAGCAGATATGACACAAATGAAGGTGGATGTCATTGTCAATGCTGCAAATGAAAAACTTCAGCACGCTGGGGGATTAGCAAAAGCTATTGTCGATGCAGGTACAGTAAATTATATTTTCCTTTGAAGATATCGCATGGTCTTATGCAATTGTTGTTTTATTGTCGCAGTAAAACATATTTGCAGAAGTTAAAAGACAATTTATACATTAATTATTGTAAATGTGAAAGGCTGTTACTTTTGCTTTTTACATAATACAAAAAAAATATACTAATAAAAATATATGTATATTTTTTAAAAATTACCAATAATTTGTTTATATTTTTTGTAGGAGGGAAAGAAATACAGGAGGAAAGTAAAATTATAATGGCAGCCCGTAATGGTGTACCAATTGCATCAGGAGAGGCTATTGTAACAGCTGCTGGTAGCCTTCCGTGTAAAAAGGTCATTCATACTGTCGGTCCAAAATACTCAGATCACCCCAAAACGCGGTCAAAACGGTTACTTATGGAGGCAGTGACATGTGCTTATGAAGAAGCAGAGAAACTTGGACTTGCCTCAATTGGAATGCCTGCTATTAGCTCTGGGATCTATGGTTACCCTCTTACACCTTGTACTCAGACGATTCTAGAGGCAACAAAAGAGTACTTTAATGAAAATCCTCGATCAAAAATTCAGCAAGTGTACTTCCTAAGTATTATGATGAACGTTTGCAAAGAATTTGAAGCTAGCATGAGAATGGCATTTAAAATCAATCAGGTGGATAACGTCGCTGTCGCGATTGACAACAATTATGTTGATGATGAATACCTTGCAGAAGTTACTGCAATGCAAACTAGCAGAAACCCAGGACTTACAATAAATAATGAAGTTTTAACTACGAGAGAGGGTTTTCACATTAGTCTTGTAAAGGGCAAGATTCAGGATTCATGGGTAATATTTGACTTTTTTATTGTTTACTTGTTATAATAAATTATCGCATCTGCCAAAATAGCTGTTTTTGTAAAACAACATAAAAACGACGATTTGTTTAATGTATGTGATTCCTGTCTTGTGTGTAAATAGGAACATCAATATTACAACTGCTTATGTAGTCAAATTAAGGGAATTATTATAATATCATAGAAAATTAAAACAAAAAAATCCCTGCCAATCACAGACACATAGTAAAAATTGTTTATATAGGGCCTATGGGTTTGTAGGGAAAAATATAACACGTACTATTCTTTGCATACAGAAGACCCTAAACTTTGTCAGTAATCAATTTTTTGCTTGTATAGTAAATCATTGAAAACTAAATTTTTTTGATCAGCAACACATCCCAGTGGCGGATCCAGAATTTTTCAAACGGAGGGGGGGGGGGGGGCACAACAGTTTCAAAATAGGCAAATAGCACAAAACATTGATTTGCATTGAAATTGTTAAAATTTTGTAGCAAACCGGGGAAGGGGTGGGGGCACGTTCCCCGGTGCTCCTACTGGAGAAAAGCTAATAGCTTACAAAAATACACAAAGCAATTTTACAGGTTGTTAAATTTTAAAGGTCATATTACATCTGCGTGGCAGTATATTATAAACTCCATTAATCAGAGAACAAGATGCGTATATTTATTTGTGTGCTTAGGTCAAGAGATTGCTGTTAGTAGTGTAAAAGAATAACCAAACGAATACTTTGAACCCAGGATCTTTCAGATGGGAAAGGAAGCATCTTAACAACCAAACTGAAACTTAACTCTAATTAGGATTACAGTAATTATTATTATCATGATTATTCTAGGTTGATGTTATTGTCAACACAACTACACCTGACCTAAATTTGAACACTGGCGGTGTCTCATCAGCTCTTCTTAAAGCTGCTGGTAGCCAACTTCAACAGGAGTGTTATCAGTGCAAATCTACCAGAGGAAACATTCGTTTGACACATATTGTCGAGACAGGTCCTGCTGCCCTCAACTGTCAGAAAGTATTTCACACATCATCAAGGCCTTATAAGGGACCAAGTTCAATGCAGGTGTGTGTGCACTATAAAGAACCCAGTACATCGGGACGGGACGCGTAGAGATAACCTAGTGTAATGGTACAGACAACGAGAGTTGGTGGTACTGGTTTACAGGGTAACACAGACAAGAAGAAAGTCATGATTTTTTAAACATTAAAGAAGAGGAATGAGCAAGTGTGAAACAAATAGGTTCCCCAACCGGGATTCTAACCCGGGACCTTCTGCTGTCTATCAGACGCCACAAGCAACTAAGATATTGAGGCTTATTTTTTGATAATAACCAAACAAGCCACATCCTCATACAGCTAGCCTGAAGTGTTGAATCAACACATTTTTTGGAGTAGATATTGATGAATTTAATTCATTTCAACAAAAAATGATTGAGGTTTACAGCAAAAATATGTAGGTATTAATCACTATTTTATTATATAGATTTGGTATGTTTACAGGACATAAGGAAACTCCTTAAGAACATATTCTCATCTGCATCGAAGATGAAGTCGATTGCCATTCCTGCTCTTGGTACTGGTAACCTAAAGTATCCTGCTGATGAGGTAGCAAAGATTATGTATGAAGAGGCGATTGCATTCAGCTCAAAACATCATTCGCATAGCTCCTTACGGGACATCAAGTTTGTGGTGTTCCTCAAGGATTCTAAAACGCTTCAGGTACGATTTTATTCGTAAAATAAAATTTAGATATTTATTTTTTATAACAATGTGACCGGCTCTAGCAACCCTGTGTTGAAATTTTAAAATTTAGATTTAGCAATCTTAGAAAAATACTGTATTGTTCACTACTATTACTCGTCATTGTTTATTCTACCACGTATCACAACAAAGATGAAGCAGTATATTCCATAAATAAAGTAATTCAAGTTTTGATATTAACGGGAATAAAGATAAATGTATGCCCTATATTACAAAAAATTAAAGAGGAAAAAAGATTATATTATACCTATTTAATATTAACCATAGTGGAAACCAATTCACCCACAGTATCTCACAAAACAACCTGATAGGAATGTCAAAGGGGAAATTATACTGTAAATGATCCACACATGTTTTTTTTTTCCTAACCGTCGTTCTCATGCACAATGAGTGCCGCGATCCTACTGCAATTAAAGATATATTCTATTTTTACTTGTAGCGCTTAATAAATGGTATGCACCCAAATAGCCTTGATGTTTGCTAAATTATTCTTTATTCCTAAATAACTAAATACTTTGCAAGCCACTGGGGCTCATAGGACTGGAGCTTATCCCCAGTTTCTGTAGTGTGAAGCGGTTGAGAGCTGTACTCCCTCTGGACGGGACACTAGTCCATCGCAGGTTACAGTAGTCCCAGCAGATTGCTGGTACCCATTGATACAGCTGGGTGGACTGAAGCAATGTAGCTAAAGTGCCTTGCCCAAGGACACAAGCGAATCGGCACAGCGGAGACTCAAAACCCCGAACCTCAACCGCTGCGCCAAACTGCCGCCGCTATTCCTAAGTAAGAAGAACATTAAAAATACATTTAAAGCATCAGCGTGAACTTTAAACCTCAACATGAACTTCTATATCTAATCACATTTTTAGATCCTTTCTTTCAACATAACGTTACTCCACACCCCCCACCCCAATTTTTGTTTTTTATTGTTAAGATGGTCAGTACTTTGTATGAGCCAACTTCATCTTTAGTCTCCTCATCATCTCTTGATTTTGTGTAATTTGTGCGTACGGATAATAATTATATTTTTATTACATTTTTATATTTAGGCATTTGAAAATGAGCTTAAGAATTTAAAAAAAGCCGGGAAAAAACTAAAAAATTCACCGAAGCTGCTACGGGCAAAAGACGCAGTTGGTCACCGTGAAAAACGTATGAAATATTAGCATTACTCTATAATAAATTCCTGTATTAAATCTTGGAATTAAGTTTTAGTTTTGCAAGAGTACTCATGCAGTAGGCCTACTTTTATGAACATGAGTAATTACAGTATATATTTTAAATACAAGTAGGTTTTCATCTGTTGTGGAGTAAAGACCAGTACAAGATAAAAGATGAACTTGGAATCTTTAATAATCAAAAAATGATAGAATCAGAGATTGCAACAACATATAAAATAATCTATAATAGTATCTAGTAGAAAGAAGTAATATAGTTAATTGCTTGTTTCTATTCACTTTTATACACAGGCTTTCGAAAAGTAAGTGAACTGTGTGCAGAAATGAAGATAGCTGGTATAACTGTGACAATACTTCAAGGAGACTTAACACATAATGATGCTGATGCTATTGTAAATATAACAACAGAGGATTTTGATTTGAATTGCGGTAAATCAATTTGAATTTTATTATGTTTAGCTTTGCCCACACAGTGGAATAGTCTGGTTTTTGTTTTGCCTTTTCTACTGTATATTTTCGCACAGGACTTTTCTGACCAGCGCTCTAGTCAATTTCCGTGCTTGGATCTTTATTTTATTTTATTTTTTAAATTTTATTTTATTTGAATTACATCTAACAGTGGAATCGCCCATTACAGAATGTCTTAAACATAAAACCCATACAAAAAAGTTCTATAGAGCTCTATAGAATTCTATAGAACTTTATATAGAGTTCTATGTAACTCTATAAAGGCAAAATATTTCTATAGAAATGTTTTATAGAGTTTACGCATTCTATAGAATTTTAATATTTTCTATAGAATGTTGTATTCCACTCTATAGAAAATTATTTTGTTGCACAATTTATGGATTGGTGACCTACACTGGATTTTCAATAAATGTGTTATTGCAGAAGCTTGGTTTTGAACATGAAACATTATTAAATAATAATAATTAAAAAAATAATAAATAAAACTATTGCATTTGGCTCATGGTCTGATGTTGA
>NW_022734897.1:132212-132970 GCF_011630105.1 Anneissia japonica | reverse complement strand
GAGAAATTTTATAGAAATCTATAACATTCTCTTTAGAAGCTATATAGAAATTCTATAGACATCTATAACATTTGCTTTAGAAGTTGTCTAGGAATTCTATAGAATATCTGTTTGGAAATGTATAACAGATGCATAAGTTATGTGTATCATTTTGTCGCAAATAATCATGCTTCATATTTCTGGAGAAATTTTATAGAAATCTATAACATTCTCTTTAGAAGCTATATAGAAATTCTATAGAAAATTCTATAGACATCTATAACATTTGCTAGAAGTTGTCTAGGAATTCTATAGAATATCTGTTTGGAAATGTATAACAGATGCATAAGTTACAGTATCAATTAGCATGCTCACATTTTAAGTTAAAATGTTAAAAACATTAAGCGTTTAAGTTACATTAAACATTTAAGTTAAATTAAACATTAAATTAAACATTTAATTAAATGTTAAAAACAGAAAATAATTAGCCTTACAACACATTTTAAAATTGAAATGAAAAATGAATTTAATGCACATATTTGTAACAAATACTTAATCTTACAAAATCCTTAACCACAAACCACCATTGTGACCATTTTAAAGTTACTGTTGTGTAACTTAAAACCTACTTTATTCATTCCAGATGGTAGAGATAGACATCGTTTTCAATAACCAGACAATGGATCAGGCCGTGATAGGGGTCCAATTTATGACTTGAGTTGTACGATTTAGTAAATTATTTAGTGTATGAAATGAAATGCTATAAAATTTATACTGTC
>NW_022734897.1:104549-129479 GCF_011630105.1 Anneissia japonica | reverse complement strand
TAGATGTGTATAAGAGACGAAAATAATAGTTTTCTATAGAAAAGAAATTATAACAGCGTTACTCTCTATAGAAACACTTGTTATTTTCTATAGAAATGCTGTTAATTTCTATAGATTCTTATAGAGAATTAAGCCACTTTTCTTTAGAAATTGTATAGAAATCCTTTAGAAATTTTATAGAAATCCTTTAGAAATTGTATAGAAATTTTTTAGAGATTGTATAGAATGTTTTTATATATTTTCTATAGAATTTGTTTGCAATATTCTATAGAACTTATATAAAATTTTCTATAGATACTCTATAGAATACTATATAGAAAATCTATAGAATTTTCTTTATAGAATTCTATAGAAAATTTTTGTATGGGAATATATAAAAATATAGTGAAATACAAACAATAACAATCAAGGGTAACAAATCGACAATATTGAGAGTCCCTAACTAAAAGAAGGCCATTGGATTTAAACGTGAGAATACTGTTAAAAAGTATGTCAATAGTAGTATCGTTACGTGTAATGGTACTATAGTTTTAGGAGAGTCTGTGAGTAAAACCCTTTTTACTAGCATTGACCTGAATAAGGGGCACAGAGAACAAGTCAGTGTTATGTGAATTTGGTCTATGTATTTATATACATAAATTTATATACAGTAGCGTAAATACAGATAAAAGAGGGAAAGCGAGTTAAAACATTTAAAAAGGAAGACCATATGAAACGCGCCCCTTCTAGTGTAAAGTGGTAAGAGATTAATAGGACCATTAACGTTGTTATAATTAATAAAATACATAAATTTGGATTGAACTCGTTCTATTTGATTGAGAAATACATATAGAATTATAAATCCTAGACGAAAAATCAAAAATTGGTCTAACAAGAGAAATATAAAGATAAAGTTTGGTGTTACTGTCAAGCTCTTTACAGTGCCGCCAAAACATGCCCAGCATCCCATTGCCTTGGATAAAATATAGTCGACCTTTGCGAAATCCATGTTGCACATTGGTTAAAATATTGAATTGTTCAAAATGAGCCATCAAATGGTGATGCAGAATGTGTTCCAAGATCTTGCAAGGAATTGAAGAGAGAGATCGGTCTATAGTTAGAAGGGTCCATTCTTTCCCCTTTTTTGTACAGAGGCGTTATTGGCTTCTAACCATGCTTTTGGCAGGGATCCAGATTCAAGCGACTTCAGAAAAATGTTTGTGAAAATCGGAGCTAGTGAGGATGAACACTCCTTCAGGATTCTAGATGGTACTGCATCAGGTCCTGGAGCTTTACTTGATGTCACTTAGTAGTTTCTCAACTCCGTCTGTATCAATTGTTTTATGTATTTGGCATATCTGGGACTGAGGATTCGGGTAAGGTAGGAAAATGGTTGACATCCTCGTTTGTAAAAACTGAGCAGAATTGATCATTCAATACATTGGCCTTGTCTCTGGCAGAACTAACCGAATTTCCATTTGATGTTTTTAGCGTGGATATTCCAAATACCTCCTGCCGTTTTGATTTTATAAAATTTCAGAATGGTTTGGTATTGTTGCTCAACTGGCTTTCATAGTATGTCGAATTTGTGAAGCACAAATCAAGGGTATTATTCAGTCTGGTCGGTTGGTTTACTTTTTGATACAGATTATGATCAAAAGCAATGTCAATCATATGCTTTGCTAGGGCCGGCATAGGATCCCCCAGCTTTGAAACTGAAATTATCCCAGACAACATCAGGAAGATTAAAATCTCCTAAGAGCCACACCGATTCTCTAGTTGAAATCTTACTCAATGTAGCATCCATAATGTAATCAGTGTCTGTAGCTTGGGATCTGTAAAAGAACCCCAATATATAAAGGTGTCAGTCTCTGCACATGAACGCTAGCCCATATACTCTCGCAATTGGACCTTAAATCGGTTTCTTCACTTGCGATTAAGTGTCCTTAAGGTGATTGCGATAAAAACCCTGCCATGAGTGCCTTCCTGTCTATCCCTTCTGAACACTTGATAATTAGGTGGAAAAATTTCTCCGGATGCGATGGAGCTATTAAGCCATGACTCTGTACCAGTAACTATATCAGGCTTTTCAGTCTCTAGCAGAACATGAAATTGGTTTATCTTGGCTCTAACACTTTGACAATTTACATTAAGAATCTTGATTGAATTTAACTTGGTTTTCTTGTCTCTCTTTCTTTTCTTGTTATTAATGAGGGAACAATTTCCTTTAGGGCTTGATGTAGGGTAGTCTACATTTCTTGGCTGTAGGTTCTCCGAATCTGGAATATTCAAACTTGAATTAGAAGTTGAAGGTTCATATGGATTTGATTGTTCAAAGCTTTTGGTGGAATCAAATATGGAGGAGTCAGAGTTTGGTAAGCCACAACTGCAGCATACCCATAAGTAAGATTCATGATTCTGGAGTGCCTCAAAAATGTTGTCACCCATATTAATACATTTTTTATGATACCAAGACAAAAAGTCTTCACATTCAATAGCCTGTTGTTTCCATTTCACTGCTTTGCTACACACTCCGCATGGGTGTTTGGGTTGGTGAGGTCCTGAGTTCATATTGATATCCCCGGACGACAGCAGTAGGAGCATGCTAATATGATTTGTACTGTTTAGTCTTCTGACGACAAAATTATATTTATATCGGGTGGAGTTAATACGTGAAAAATGGAACAAGTTTACTGTAACGGCAAATCTTCAGTGGTGTCACCCAGCTTTTCAAGATGATTTATGGTTGACCAGTGGTAAAAATCTAAAGAAGTCGATGGGTAAAATGGTGCAGAAATTCGGAAATCCCTGGCTGTAAAAATCCTTAATAAAATACAAACAAACGTCAAGCTAATGAATGTTACTTAAAATTTTCTCATGCTAGGCCTCTCCAGGATGGCTTCACAAAGGAAAAACACTTCAATCTGCACTGCAGTTACATAAAAAAGCGACAAGTTAAAAAGAAAAGTCACACCCTAAAGATGATAAAAATCCTCATAGAACTCCTCATGTTGGCATTTTTCTGGCAAAAGCACTTAACAACCGCCTACTTCAGGTCGGATCTAGACAATTTATTATCACTTTTGACTGTAGGCCTAACATTACTTGTCCTATCATGAGTTTGATTACTTTCTTCAACTTCATCACTATCACCAGCATCATCACTGTCATCAGCATCATCACTAAATTCAGCTTATCACTATCTTCATGGTTACTAGGGCCATTGCTAAGGTCATTTGCTGCCACCTTGTCATTTTAATAGGCTCCATTGGACATAAGTATCAATTTGAATCAATGCTATTAAGGAATATGAGCAGTATATTTTGTAATAGTGAATTATGTTCTATTAACTGTATTCGTGACCCAATGTAATTCCGTTACCATGTAATTCTCTTCAAGTGCATCCATCAGGTAGTAGTGTAGTAGTAGTCACAGCGAGCGGACGTATTCCTGTGAGCTCCGCTAGGCCTGCAATACTCTTAATTGCCTGATGTTCTACCCGCGAATTTCAAACGACTTCGGCTGCTATAGGAGCTATGCAAGGACACTCCCTCAGCCTAAATCATTGTGCTAATCCTGCCGGCTCTTGGGGGAAACATGGATTACCTTTTCGAATTTTCTGAATATTTTACTGTATTGTTATGATAAAAAAAAAAAGGCGAAATAAATGAAATGAAATGAAAAAATTCCATTATCAAATGTAATTCCGTTACCAGGTTTTCTACAAAACTAGTGAAGATCAAAGAAAACTTTTGACTGATAATGGTAAAGGTGTATGACTAGTAAGAGAATACAAAGTAACTTAAGTTTATGGACATTGGTTTGCTCTCAGAAAAACATTAAGCACTTTTGTGGCAACGGAATTACGGTGTGATATCACCCAATTATATCTGCTAACTTGCTGTGAAAATTGTAAGATGCCATGTCAGATTCTATCTCAATATTCAGGTTCTAGGGACTTTTAAGTCAAATATTCAGAATAATTAAAGTCAGGAAGGGTTGAGTTAAGCATAATTGGGGATTATTTTTAAAATTAGCTATTTTCTTTTGTTTTTAAATTCTGGTGGTTTTTGAAGAATATGAATTAATAAGACTAAAATTTCACTTCGCACCAAATTCTACATATGTTTCTGCTCTGAATGTCACTCTAAACCAAGTTTAGAGTGACAAGTGGATTAAATTTTTGGTGGTTTTGGCCTTCCACTGTGAAATTGTCCAGATATTACGTTTCCAATCAGAGAGAAAAACACTAAGAGAAAGTTGAAAAATATAGGAAAGAGGAAGAGAAAGGTGTGGCACAAAATTTCAGGACCTTATTAATTAGCCTGTCACAGCCGGAGGCTTCAATACCTGTGAGTAGTTTTTAAACATGATTCGAATCAACTGAAATATTTGAAAGTGGAGCTTTTAATATTCAGGAAGTTCTGCAAAGGCTGTGACTTGAATGTCAGTAAAAACGGAGTGAAAAAATAAATTAAAAATAGTTGCTTTGTCTTTATCAGTAGCAGAATTAATAGTTCTATAATGCAGCAAAGATGGAGCAGTTTGCTTATAATTACTTGTAACCCAGGACCAAAAGCGTTTTCATTCTATAAGCAAAGACCAATATATCAAAGATGTACATATTAAAGATATGCTGTCATTCTAAGTATTTTTAATATTAGTAACAGGTAAATAAATTTTTATCTAATGCGTTTAAAACTAGCTGCAGCTATTTTTCCTTAAAATTACTGTGAAATTGCATGAGCAATTTTTGTCCAGAACTTGCGGCATTATGCAAGGTAGATGAATTAAAAATGTATTGCACTCCACATGTTTGGGTTCCCTTATATATATCCTACCTGCTTGGTGGTTACTGCGAGCCCTTTGTTGTATGCCCATATATAGTCATAATGTGCCTATATATGGTCATGATGTGCCTATATATGGCCATGATGTGCTATATATGGTCATGATGTCTGGGAATGGTTTATCTGTTGTATATTTTTGTATTCTTCATCACATTAGATTTGTGACAGCTTTTAGTGATGCACTTTTTTTTCTTTATTTGTCTTTAGTCCTTCCATGGATAGTAAAGTAAATCATTTTTTTAACACACAAAACGCATTTCCCTGAGTTATTAACCCAGGATTTTGACTAAAATTAGCAACCAGGTATTGAACGAGTAGGATTTTATTTAACGCACTAAAGCCCCATATTGATATTAATGCAACCATAACTTTTTTTAAAGTAAACTTTCCTGTTACTCCATAGGAGCTGTCTCAAAAGCAATCCTCAGAGCAGGAGGAAGAAGCATTCAAACGGAATGCTTAAACAACATGAAACGTAAGGCGGATGACTTTTAATGTTCTATTTCGGCAGTGGCGTAGAAAAGTACTTTTCATTGGGGGGGGGGAATGATTGGCGTGTTAGCCAGTGTCGTAACAGGCTGGTGGGGGGGAATGCCCCTCCCCTGATTTTTACCGTGCTGACCAAGCCATCGTACAGGGCTGGGTAATAAGAGAAAAGAAAAAGGGGAGAGGGAGGGAAAGAGAAAGAAAAGGAAAAGAAAAAGAAAGAAAAAGAGAAGAGAAAAATAAAGACAATAATAAAAAGGAAGAAGATATCATAATGACCAGACTCACAACACCCTGCAACCCCTTCTCCACTTTTTAGGCTATTTATCAATTTAGTTAAATTTATAATTATTCTAATTTATTATTATTACTGATGTACATATTAAATATATTTGATAACCATTTATGAACTTTAGATTAGTTTACATCAGTTTTATTTTCAGCCTCTCAGTATGAGGTCTGGACAGGACCAGGTACATTGCCTTGTAGCGGAATTTGTCACGTACCAAATACTGGCAATCTAAAATCAATCATTGTAAATAGAGTACTGAGAACGGTGGACGTATCAGGGAGATCATCATTGGCATTCCCAGCTATTGGCACAGGTGAGATATATACGTTGCTGTATCTTTTCAATTTGTTTATAAGTCAATCACCTTGTTATCCAAAGTATATATAACATTTCATTTCAACACCAGTAAATCACGAACAACAAACACGTACTGTACAAACATTATGTTTTTGTACCAATCTATGTTTCCTTTGGGAAAAGTGTGGCTACACATGCCAACTTACACTACTAGCACAGCAAATCTGTCAGTGGTGTGCGGACCAAAGCCTAGTGAATAACCTCGATGTGGAAATGATAAAACCTATAATAAGTGCAATATCCTGCACAGGAAAGTGTTGTGAACTTTCAGGCCTGTTTATACTTTAATGATAACGATAACGATAAAAAAGCTAAAAAGCGATTGTTCATATAGAAAACAAAAGAAATACGAGAAATTGTTACACTAGGACGATTCAATAACGATTTATCGTGCATACAGTACGATAACAAAATATTTTTACAAATTAAATCAGATGTCATAATCATGGAAAAATGATTAAAATCGTAGAGCTACTACTACGATTTTAATGTTTTTTCATGATTATGACGTCATCTGATTTGATTTGTCAAAATATGTTATCGCATAACTGATAAATCGTTATCGAATCGTTCTAGTGTAAAAACTTCTCTTTAAATTTATTTTCTAATTTTTCTGTTTGCTCCGCTCACTTTGAGGCCCGACAGCGCCAAATCGAAATGACTCAATGCTTGAGCGGAAATCCTGTCCACATGGCGTGATATACCAGGCCCTTACGACGTGATGAGTGTGTATGCACCCCTACCAAATGTTCACATTTTCCTGGGTAAAAATTAAAGAGACACTCTCACACGTGCCAAAAATCCATCAACCAAAACTCCTTGACCAATCAGAGTAGTTTCCAAATAGGACTGCCTCTAATTTGTCGTACAAAACAAGCAAGGACTTTTACTGTATTTATAAGCTTTTGAGGAATTTAAGTGTCTTCCCTGCCACTGCGTGTCAATAACGTGCCATGTACAAAACTCATCTCTCTTTCTATAGGTTTCACTATAATTTTTTTTTCTCATTTCCATCCATCTAGCGGTGCCATAATCATAAATTTTATTACCTCAGCCCAACCATGGTGGGGCCGAGGTATTATAAACCCCCAGTAGTGGATTTAAGGGGTGGGGGGGGGGCAAGCTGACCCGGGCCCATAAAAGTTATAAAGAAAATAGCGAGAAAACAAAACATACAGTAATATAATCCTATTTAAGTTTCGAGCTCCATTTCCGGCCATCTATAGGAGCCATAATCATAAATTTTCTTTTTCTCAACCCCAACCATGTGGAGCCATGGCAGGCTGAGGTGGGTGAACCTGAGCCTCTATTTCTTCGGAAAGTTTCTCACTGGACACTCCTTCTATTTCGAATTCCTGAATTCGCCACAGCCCCCATTATGTTAAAGTCCCTCCCTGGCCCGGTATAGTGGTGGACATATTCGCTTCAAAACAACAACAGAGGGATTTATTGCTTTCCCTACCCTGTTCCCAATTAGATCTTAATTTTATATATTTTTGATGTCTAGGCCTACTCATCTTATGCACGATATAAATCGCTTGTAATTATTTGTTCATATTATTCGCAATTTCCATTAATTCCATTTATTTATAATATACTGGTAACATTTACATTTTTATGGTAAAAATTTATTATTTTCAATGCCCAATAATATTATAGGCTTTTTAAAATTTGCACTATGGACCTACATTATTTCCTTTACATTTAAATTTATTTATGTATTATTGTATTTGTGCCATAACATTACAAACAGTATGTTAACGTTATGCAGTAAAAATCCGAAACACCATGTCGTTGAAAGTGGCACAGTTCACATATAGGCTATATTTTATTCCGATTTATTTACGATTCTTTAAATTTAATCATATTAATGAACGTTAACTGTAGTATAATTAATGACATTTGTTTTTAATGATGGCCCTGTCACACCTTGACGATTTACCCAGCGTATGCCGACGTATAAAAAAAATGGTGAATACACTGGCGTACGTCGAATAAGTTATTGGTAAGTTTCGTATAAGTTAAGAGCACGCTGAAGCACGCTGGTATACGTCCTAGTACGGCGAGTACGTCGAAAAGTTTTGTGCATGCACAAACCTTTTTGATGCCAGTGTATGGCTCGTACATTCCGCATACGCGGGCCATAAGTTGTAGGTAAGTTAAACGATTGTTGACACACGTTACTTGTAATTTACTCGAAAGTCAAAACGTATTTCTAACCTATGAGTAATATGCTTCAAACTTATATGTAACTTATAACAAACTTATCTCCAACGTATATTGACATATGTAGACATATTTGACGAGTTCCAGACGACCACAAAACTTACTAAACGTGTTTCTAACTTACAGTTATCGTATAATGGCGTATTGGCAGCGTTTAGCTGAATAGGTATATTCAAATGGGGTGATGTTGATTAACACATCAAAGTTATATATTCATCGTAGGCCTATCAAAATGTTGATAGACTACAGAAAATAAAACACTGAATAATGTTTTCTCTCAAAACATGTGGCGGATTTAGGGGGTGGGGGAAGCCAACCGAGGCCCTTGCCCTAAATGGGGAAAAAAGAAAATTATATTCAAGTCTTAGAGGGGCATTTCCGGCTAAGGGTGCCATAATTATACCACTGTCAACTGTATAATATGGCACAATGGCCCATAGATCGCCATCTAGTGACCAACGGTCTCAGCATTTTCGTAAAACAATGGCTGGCCGTATTCAACCCGAATGGAAGAACGGAGAACGTAATATAACGGACGCGGTCGCCGAAAATCCCAAATAAACCCAAATATTGCCGATGTGGCTCAAAAATATCGATATGATGGTAACCTGACTCTAGATCAAAGGTGAAAAAATAAAAATTCCTAGAAAACAAAAGCCAAAGTGGAAAGGCCCTCGTACCTAAATTTTTATACAAAAGTATATTATTAACATGTTGCAGAACCAGGACTATAATCTTAGTTTTTTACCTTTGGACACCGTAAGAGAGTTGACAACAAATGGTGTATTCGTGTTCTTCAATACACCCGCGTTCAACAATTGTGTAATGGCTTCGACTACAATCTCGGGATGGTTCAAAACGATTGTTCTTTAGAAAAGCTGATAGGCGGCAAACTTTTAAATGCAAATTTACGTAACCCTTACTAAGAATATCAGTAAAAAACAAAGGATGATTGGTTGGAGTGATCTAACCAATAATCTTTGCAACAGCGCAAACGGCCTGTGACGACCCTGGGAAATTCAGAATTTGTATTCGTAATTTTTGTCAAATTAACAATTATTATCAATACTTATCTGTTTAAGCTTTGCTTCTTCCCTGCCCTGTCTGCTGAAAACTGCCAGCTGTACGTTTGACGTATTGGGTATGGCCGGCTTGGCCACACCCCCAGCAAGTCTGGTAAGTCCAGTTGACACAAGTTGTTGGTGCCACATGTAACTGTGGCTTTGAAAAAATGCTCCTGCTGAACCTGGGATGAAAGTTGAACCCGGGGTGAAAATTTGCTGTCCTTTGCTGGCAGAACGCCTACGTTTGCGCTCCCTCTCTCGCCGTTTTTAATTCCGCCGTGCATACAGCTTTATAGACAAACTTGTCGCCATCAGAATCGCTGGCAAGATCGTCAGAAACATAAGCTTGTTGTATGGTATCCCATGGAGGTATCCCATCCATATTTATTAAAGCCCGGCTTAGAAAAGTTCCAACACGGTGGCACGCCAGGCTTAGTACTATACGAACACAGCCTTGGATAAGCCACCTAGTTTAGACTGGCAGGTGGATAAACCCGTTGAGTTTAGCCAAGTTTATCCACCTAGTCTAAACTAGTCCTTTATCGTGTGGCGTGGTGACTGCGAATTACTTACAATAGACCACCCAGAGGACACGGAACTAGGGGGATGCTGCGTTATGGAGAGTAATGTGTGACCGGAAATGGTCTGCCAGTTGGTTGTTACCATGCGCCAGTGATGTTGGAGTACAGCAAGATGAAACTATTTATGTAATGCATGAATAAAGTTCGGGGTTTGTCGGGTTTGTACATTTGAAGTGCTCCATCCATGCATAAATGTAAGCTAAATTACGGTGATTAATTAGCGAAGATATGGAGACAATTATTTCGAAGTTCCCTCTTCCAGAGGGGATGCAATGCTTTGTGAAAATGAGTACCCCGCGGTACTCATTTTCACAAAGGAATACACTCAGCTGGTTAGCTATAATATGCAAATTTACATGAACACCTGGGAAGAAAGGTGCAATCACGTTCTGTCGCCTAGCAAACGTCTGTACTGTAGCGTGTGGGGGGGGGGGGGCGCTAGCCTACTGATGTACTGTGTATAGCGGGGACAATGAAGTGTAGAAACAGCTCCTCTAGTTTCATACAGGTACTTACATACTACTTAAAACTACTAATAATCAGAGACGATTGCCTGGGACTCACCATTTGGGAATTCTTCTTCCAAATCTAAGTCCAAGCAAGTTCAAGTCAGTATTCCTTACGTCACAGGTCAGAGTTTGTGTTTACTTCAGCCAGCTGGCACTACAGAAGCATGACAGTGCAATTATATGTGATAGAAAATACACTTTCGAAAGAAATAAATTAAAATAAGAAAGAAAAAAAAAATTAACTAGGGCCTAAGAATAATTCAGTTGAAGACGTACCTTCTTTAAATAATGCTAACTATGCGGCTCTTTTGTAGCCCTAGCTAGACAAGGCACTGGTGTTTGTTTATCCATGAAAAAAGCACGCCGGGAAAGTTTGCCTTATTAGGAAAAGGTGACGTATTCTAGCTTATGACGTATGCATGCTAACTATAGCGTGAGTGTGACGTCACCAAAAAATTAAAAATTTTCTATTATAACCAAAATATTATTAACTACAAGGTTTGTGGGCGTAAATTCCCTTAATACAAATTAAGGGTAGCACCATCTCCTTGCTATACAAATTACAGCTCCCATTGACTTCTCAGTCGAGAAATACGGGTAGCTGAAGTTTTTCTCGNNNNCCTTTTCCCCTTTTTTCTTTTGTGTTTTTTTTTTTTTTTTTTTTTTTTTTTTTTTTTTTGTACGAACGCACCAATTGATATTGATTCAATTCCCTTGATTCAAAGGTGTATGTTCAAATAAATAAATAAATAAACACGCCGCTGAGGGCGGCATTCCAGGAACCCTGCGTCCAGCCCAAACCACTGGGTTTGCATAACTCATACACAGCATACCAAACCATGACTCACTGTAACGAAGACAATTAATAAATTTCAATTAAGTTAACATTATAACTTATTATTGTTCAGGGGTGGCGCCAGCGTATGGGGCCTAGGGGGTGGGGGAAGCTTCCCTAGTCGGGGAGAAATTATATGTATTTTCTACATATTATATAGACAAAATCGATTAAAGCCTTTGAAACCCCCAAATTTCCAAAATTTCTAGGGGCTTTACCTTTTGGACCACTTTCGGAACCTTTTAATCGAAGCTCGACCACGCCCACTTTGCTTTCGTCGGGGAAAATCTGACCCCTCGTCGGGGGCATCGTCGGTTTGACCGATCTGGAATTTGCCTTTAACATCTCGCTTACACAATCCTTCATCACTAACTCAATTTGTGTTTTTAATAGAGTAGTAAAGTGTACCGTATTAAGTAAGTGTTTAAAGGTTAAAGGTTATTCATTTATATTGCGTAAAATACGAGAGTCTCTATGCGCAGAACAAGTGGGAAGATGTAAATGGCAAAAAAAAAAAAAAAAAAAAAAAGAATCCAAGCCAGCACCCAAACCGCAGTATAGGGATGGGGCCTACGCCTTCGTCGCTGAGCAAGGATCTATCAAAATGTGTATACCCTGTCCAGCACCAGTTGAGTCTCGGCCATCTCCAGGACTCAGGCGCCTCCTATCCTGATAGAACTACAAAAAAGCTTAATATGCAACCTGTGTATTATGTATTGATTTTTAACTTATTTATTGTTATAGACCTATTTTATGTAATTTATCATGCCAGTGTAATTAGTTCTGTCAAAAGTATCTCATATACATAAACATTTAGAGCAAGATTTATTTGGTTTATTTATTTATTTATATCCATGATTGCACTGTAAGTTGGTCATAAAAGTTCATGAATATGTAAAAGCGATAAATTGGTCTATCTACCCACCCCCAGCATAATGTTTGTGCACTTGTGAAGATGCTGATATTTGGGAGCGACCCTACAAATACAGACAGTGTACTGTATTGTATATTTGTTTAGGAGTATGCCTGTATAAAAATTACTCTATACCTTTAATATTCAGTGGTATGATTTTTTAATTTGTAGTGTTATTTTGAATGTACAGTTTATTCCGTTTTATATGCATATTTTATTAATGATTGTGTAGAAGTGTGCTCCTTCTAATTTTTATATTTTTGTAATTTAAGCTGAACGCACACTCTTGTGTGTGCCGCCGTTCCAAAGGCGTATGTTCTCAAAGTAAATATAATAAATAAAAAAATAAATATGTTTATCAAAGCATGATCCAATGAATTTTCTGCAGTGTTTAGTATAAACCTCACAAGTGATGATAAGGATACACTATGTAGAATAGCTAAGAAAGTATATTGATAAGACGCAATCTGATTGATTTACCTAACTTGTATGAAAATGATGCTGATAAACTCACCAAACAAGATAATCTCATCCATTAAATAAATGTCTTTACAAACAGATCTGGTAGGAAAAACAGTACGAAACGTCACAGAAACTCTTTATTCCCTAGTGCAATAAACCTGTCTAATCAGAGCTTTACAATATAATGTGTAATTTAATACTGTAATACTGTACTATTGTATCTTGATACCCCTGTTTGTATGTATTTTTAAGTATTTAACAATTGTAACCGTTGTTTTGTAACTTTCATTTGTGCCAATAATGTTTTTATATTTAATATATTTTTTCATCATCTGTCTTTAGAAGATGAATTTTTTATGTTTTTTTTATTTTTTATTATTATTGTAAACATATGACAAATAAATGAAATTTTAAGTCTTGAATCTCGAAAGCTCCCTAATGAAGTGACCGTTCGCGGGCGAACAACAACTTGGTTTGAGCTTCTTTTTGCTCTCAAACCATAGTTCCCGCTGGAGGAAAGTTAATAATTATATGTGGAAATGAAAATGTAGGAAACCACGACGCAAAACGTTAGACTCTTTTGCGACTCAATCAGAAGTAGTAACACAGTAGTTTGTTTCACTAATATATTTTTAAATATTATATATGTTAATGCCAATCCAAATCTAAACCGTGTTGTATTTTGTGTACTATTCTCGCATAATTCTCCACGTAAATGTCATGTCTCTCTCTGTGCTGTTGTAAAATACAATATTTATATTTTGTCTGTTCACATTGTATCAAGGAATATAAACTAATTATGATATTACTTTTTTCTGTTAGGAGCCGCTTCTAAAACACCTAGGGAATCAGCTATGTTCATTTTGGATTGTATTGGTTCATTTGCGATAAAGTATAAACCGACCAACTTGCGTGATATCAGAATAGTCGTATTTGAGGAAGCTATGACTCGTGAATTCATATCTGTAATGGAAGAGACAGAGAGAAAACCATTTCAACAGAGAAATCTTCTGCAGAAGGGCTGGGGTAAGTTATGCGGTTTATAGGTTGACATATCTATACCGCATTTTATGAAGATATTCAATCCACTTTGTTAATTTCTACCCATCAGTTTAGGTTATAAATTAAAGACCTTGATAAATATGTATTTTTAGTTTTATGTTTTTAGCAAGTACTAATTATTTCCAATAGGCTGATGATATAGGTATCTATTGTGCCGTAGTATATTCTTGTGTATAAGGCAATCCGCATTATAGGACGGCCACGAGTTTGAGATGATTTTGGACGATTTTTGTATGTTGGGCGTATAAGACAACCCACTGTTTCACCGTCGAAATTCATATTTTGCTGCTTTAAAGGTCTTGATACTGCATCTAGCTGACTGAAAACGGAATCAAATGTAGGGCTAATCTTCCAAGTAATACCATCTGTGAGCTCTTAAAATGTTCATCAAAATCTTACTTCTTGGTATTTAAAATTTCATTCATTTATACTAACAGTTAGTACGGTACCTCTATTTCAGTACCGTAGCAAATTTGCGTGTTACATAGTAAAATTGTGTGTGTTCCGCGTAAAGACGACCTCCCACCCCGTTTATCGATCGTAATTTAGTATTTTCAGCCTCATCTTATACGCAAGAATATATGGTATTCCTAAAAAAAATAAGATTTTTTTAAAGATCTACAGATGGCAGTATTCACCATGGTATGTTATGTATATTATGATATTAAAATATGATGTGAAATTTGAATTTAAATGGTAGATTTTTATTCACCGATTATTATGACAAAGAATGCATATTTATCATATCGTGTCCTTATCCCAAAATCAATCAATTAATCAATCAATCAATAACTCTATCAATCTGTCTACCCATTCAGCTAAAACAATTATACGGAGGCCCTGGTTCGGGAGCACCGCCTTGGCACATATAAATTAGCAATTTCTACTCTCTTAATGAAGTAATCCATACTAATCATCCCTGTCGAACATCATTCCGAGCACAACCCATAAAATCGAGTATCGTACAATTTATTGTTTTCTCATATAAAGTAATGATTCTCTCCGGGCACCACCCTGTATCTTGTTTTCGTGTAGCAGGAATATTGATTACTAATGCAATCGATTCTACCTAAATGATGTGTGACTAATGTAACTGTATACCGTATATCGTATTTTTACTAAATTAATCTGGGCTATTTATGTTCCCACAGACATTATTATTTCATAGTTTATGTTTTGGGAACGGAATACAGTAATGCTTACTTATGGAAGTAAAAGTACCAATATTGTAACTACTATCATTTAAAGAGAAAGAAACCTATTACAGGCCATGATTATATTTAGCGTTTGGGTTAATAAAAACCGGCACTGGTAGGCATAATCCGACATGGTAGTTTATTTCCATTTTCTGTCAGTAGAATAGCCCTCTCAGTGAAAAACACTGCTCTTCCGAGGGGCTCCACTATAATAAAATCTACAGAAGAAAATAAACAGTAAATCTTAAATCTATTATCTTTTGAATTTAGAGTAAAATAGAGTCTGGTACGATTTTACCTTGTCGAATTAATTCGGCTTGAGCCATTAACTTAATTTTCTCTCTATGGAGATGTACTATCAAAAGTCTCGTGTGTTTGCGTTTGGTAGATCTTTACCGATTACTTTATAAGCAGTTTTAATTATTTAATCAAATATTAGCAGACAGACGAAAGATCGACAAATTGAGAGTTATAGCTAATAGGAAATCAGGGGTATAAATTTTTTTTTTGTTAGGGGTTGACGTGGCAGAGCGCGTTGTTTGAATGAGGTTGATGTTACAGTGTCCTATCAGATTATTATTTTTTTGATAAGCAGAAAAAGTATGAAATAATTATAGAACGATGAGGTGATGATGACGAAGACAATGATGAAGGTAGTAATGAATGAGTGATGGAGACACTAATATAGCTTCTGGCTTGAGATTCCATAGCCACGTCAGCCTCACCTTGGTTGGGTCGAGGTGCGGATTTTATTCATATTTAGAGAAAATCTAGATCTCTGGAAAAGGCACCCTCAGACTTAGAAATTGTCTTAATTTGAAAATTCAACCACCACTTGCAAATATGACGACATCAAGTGAAACTGCAATAATAACAAAATAACCGACACTATCGTTTATGCAATCTAAATTGAAGCAGACTTTATAGACATAAACTGCAATTTCTATTTAAATCATTGGAAAACTAAAAAAAAGGGCTAGAATGCATAAGTCTCAGTCATATATGCATAAGTACATTATGACTAATGCAGGCTAAAGTGATTAGTCCAAGCTGGACCTAAAGAGTTCCGTTCAGGTTACAGGGACAAACGCCCAGTAAGCATCAGCGGTAAAGTCTTTACATTAGAGGAAAAATACAGGACAGTTTCGCTGACAAGCGATATTTGTTGGTAATTTATATTGGTCAGGTTTTCCTGCATGCAACAATTTTAAATTATAGAATTTAGTATTAAATATATAAAGATAAATATTATTAATGAATATTTTTATATGCATTGCTTTATTAGATATTTCTATAAGGGGTGTGCCCCTAAAGACCGGGGCCCTGGAGATATGAGGAACATGTTTCAATTAACCGACTAACCTGTAGTAGTTACTCCACTGCTAAGCATACGTGATCATTTTTAACAATTTAAATTTATAATATGCAGTATAATAGCCTAACGATGAATAATATCAATCTAGATTTTAGATTTTTTATTTATGCATTGCTTTATTAGATATTTTATAAGGGGGCGGGGCCCTTATAGATCTGAGCCCCTGGAGCTTGGGGCTCATGTCCAATGAATCTGCGGTAGTTACGCCACTGAAACCAAAGAAACCAACTGAATCAATCGAACCCAACCAACAGGCCTTCTTATCAGCCAATCATTCTTTAATAATAATAGCGATTTAGTTAATTTCAAAATGTTCCGAAGATATTGAACAATAACATTTGAAATAGGCACGTCATACTTGAACGGTATTAAAAAAAAAAACTGTTTAAAATATAGGCTGTTAATTGGCTAGCGCTCACCAACACCTTTAGTATTTGTTTAATGTCATTTTATGATTTGATTCATGTTTATCTTCTAGCTGCCGTAAAGTCGTGGTGGGAAAGGGAAGAAGAAATAACCAATGATTCTCATATTAATCCAGCTGTTACCCTGAGAATTTTGGCACTTCATGAGGACCAAATACAAGACGCAAAAGGCAGAATACAAACTATTATATCACAAGAAACGAAGGAAAAGGTTGAATATTATAAATATGTTGTAGTTAAAATAAAATGAGCACATAGTAAACAATAAGACCAAACAAGAACAACGTTCAATTAGAAATGTACACAGGAAATCACTGCTTATAATCTATAAATAGTAAAACTATTAAATTACTTGTTAGACTAACCATCAGATTATTAAGAAAATGCTCGGACTCCCTCAATGAAAATCTTAAAACAGTACTCTCCATAGCTAATTTCTGTCGGAGGCCCAACATTTCACTGTGAAAGAAACTATACCCCTATGAAAAATGTTCTACAATAAAAGTGTGATGTTTTATTTCATTTCCATCATTTGTTTTAATTTTGTTTTTCTTAGGCAATACACAACGAAGTGTTCAGTCGATTCGCAAGAAGGCATTTTATGGAGTTAAAAGAGATTGGTGTGAAACATGGGGTACCGTATTTTTTTTGTTCAATCGTAATTACTTAGGTGTTATCAAATTATCGCTTTTTTTGGCATTCATAATCAGTGATCAACTTACTGACCGATTGAAATATACCAATCAGTCAGTATATATAATTAATTTATTTACATATAATTTAAATATTCGCTAACGATCTTGATTTATATTTTTAAGAAGGAGTTTTAAAGTTTCAGCTAAAGTAGGTGTGAACTTTCAGCTAAAGTAGGTGTGAACAACACTCGAAGACTTTTGTTTCTAAATTGACCGATTTATGTAAGCTATGTAAGCTGTTATATTGCATAAATATTGTATTATATTGCACATAGTTACTATAAGCCCATATCTACAATATCTACACATTTCAGGTTAAAATAGATATGACTAAGGTACGGGCCAACGTGGTTAAGTTGCACGGCAGAACTACCAGTGTCATGGATGCCCATGGTGGTATCGTTGAACTCATTAACAAGTTTCACGAAGAAGAAATGGAACATAAAGAAAATGAGTTCATTTTGAAAGAGGTTAAATGGTATTATGAAAGTGATGCAAAAGAGATGATAGAATTTGACGAGGAAATTGTGATTTTGCTAGAAAAAGCTTACAAGAAGAAAAAAAGGACAGTGAAGTACACTACAACTAAAAATTTCACATACGAAGTTGATTTTAAATATATGGAAGAAAGAAATTTATCATCAAATCGGACTAATGCTGTTGAACGTAAAGACCTTACTGGTAAAGTTCACTTTTCATTCTTATTATTACAATGAATTGTATTAAAATTATAACAAATAGGCCTATGCTTCTTGCCTTCAATTTAGAGTGAAAGAAATTTAAACACACGTTTACTTTATTTTGTTTCAGTTGGGCAGAATTTTCCTTCCACGTGGTTAACAATGGGATCAAGTGAAAAACTGAAAGTTGTGGATCTTAGTCAAGGCACAGAATACCAAAATATAAAGCAGCAGTTCATTGCATCATTATCTGGACAAAACACACATATACACAAGGTTAGTATAATCTGTCATAATGTTGCCTACGTGTTAGTATTTAAATAGGCGTAAGAGTGGGCCTAATTTAGAACTCTGATTAACAAACAGGTTTAATGATATCTGTTTTCGTCGCTGTCGTCGTAGTCTTCGGGCCGCCGCTCATCACTATCGCAGTCGCTGCCTTTGCATCGCCGCCGCCGCGATGACGACGGTGACAGTGATCGGCCTAACTCTCATGCTGGTTAATTATCTGATCATTAGGAACCTTTCGTAGCCCGAAATGGGATCGGTGAAATGTTAAAGCACGAATTCCTCGACTAAAGAATGCATCCCGGTCTAGCATTGTCTAAATCGAGGGGTGCAGCACGATTTTATTACATAAATACATAAGAATGGCATTAACACGATAAATACTAATAACAAAAATGAAACATAGGCCTAAGCGTTATTATAGTATTTCAAAGTGCGACAGACAGATAAAAATTGCAACAGCTTTGTTGTTGCAAAGTGCGACTCGATTAACAAAGTGCGATGTTATTACAAAATTCAACAGTACACTTCTTTCTCATTTGCTTGCTTTGATGTCCTCATCATATAGCAAAAATAGCGAAAGTGTTGCAGATAACTGAAATTCTCCAACATTAGATTATTTTTTGTCCTGGGCAAAGTGGTCGATGTTCAATAAAACACTGCGTGCAGTAAACCTATGTTGTTTGTAAAGAAAATTATTTTGCAATATTTCAAAGAAAGAGCATTTGACTCAGGACAAATCTTCACATATTTACCAACACCAACAGTTGTAAATTTGCCGTGGTGTGTTTTCATTATTACATTTGTGGGCGCTGTTTGTTACATTTGTGGCCATTATTACATTATGTGCGTGGTTTGTTGTTATTTGTGGGCGTTTTGACATTTGTGGGTGCAACAGAGCTCCCTGGCAGTGCTTTTTTAACGTTCCATTCCCTGCATACAGAATTATGGCAGTCGGACCTCTTGCAGTTTTATACTCTTTGATGTGACTCTCACTTGATAATGATGGTTTGAAGCCATCGAAATATGTTGTGGTATATACTTGTAATTTAAGTTAAGAAAAGAAAAATAAATTGAATATTTGAATTGTTTAATGTTTGAACTTTAAACAGGTAAAACAATATTTAAAATGTCGATATCTTGATATTGAAATTTACGGATTCTGATGTAATCCACTTTATAAACGCGTATTTCTCAAAACGTTGTTTTTTTTTGGTCGAAATTGGAGTTTGTGTATCTTCGTGAAACGGTGACAAAATGTAAGAATGGTGTTAACTTATAGAGAACTGACTTGACATTTCACCTGCTTCCAGCAAGGCTCAGTAAGGCTCAGACATAATGAGCCGAAATGATGATCGTCGGCTATCAGATATTAGGGAGCTTTGGATTGCACGATGACGGTAGGACGTACAACGTAATGACATCACTAAACATCATTTGCGCATGCGAGAACATTAAGGTCACCTCGTCGAGTAGATTCTGGAACGCAATTTGGCCAAATCTGGTTCTGATGAACCATGACTGTGAACCCACCATCAAATAACCTCTTGGATTTTCCCAAGCAGGGTGTGCGGGAACAGGTCTCCTTCAAATTATTATCATAATGTGTGGCAGTTCGATGTACGAACTGCCTCACAAATATGATATTTTGAAGGAGGTCATATAAAAAGAACTTTATATTAACATATTACTGTATTATTATAATTATTAATTTTGATATTATTAGTATAATTATTATTATTTTGATTATTTGGATTATTATTGTCAGGGAACAGTGAAATTATTATTATTATTATTATTATTATTATTATTATCATCATCATTACTATGATTATTATCAATATAGTAAGTTAATTGTTATTTTCATCATTAATGGACCTATCACCATCTATTTTAGATTAGCCGCATTCAAAATATTGAGTTGTGGAAGCAATATGCTGCAAAAAAAGAAGCGTTTGAAAAAGCAATTCCAGGTAAACAGGTTGAACAAATTTTATACCATGGTACAGATGAGTCTACAGTTAAAAACATCAACCAAACTGGTTTCAACAGAAGCTATGCTGGAAAAAACGGTAATGCCCTTCTTCTTATCGCATCCACACAAGCTAAACACGGTTTAGCCCAACAAATTGTTTCTGTTAAACATGGTGCACACTGCGTCGTCCACAGTGTACGCTGAATCATCTTGTCAACAGAACGTTTTCAAATACATATTCAAATAAATTTTATTGTAATTTCCAATAGGGTGATAATGAAGCTTAACTTAAAAGTTGACAAAAGAAGAATATACTGTATTTCACTATAGCCAATATCAAAAAAGACAACCAACACTAAAAGTATAAAATTTTATGACACCAGGCTAGTTGTGTGGAGGTCTTAGTTCGAGAATTCACACTCGAATCACAGTGAATCACAGTATTTGGGAACGTACAGAATATTCAGTACGATAAGACGTCAGGTAGGGCTAAACATAACTCCTAGAATTAAATTCAAATTTTAAAAAATGCGAAGACCTACGTTTCGAAAAAATTGAATTACGTTTTTAGAAATTAAAAGTACCTTTTAATAAATTAGACCTACATTTTTAGAAATTGACCATGATTTTGATTTTAACGCACAATTTTGCTGCCTATGGCGCCCCATAAAGATCCGCTCAAATTGTCAACGACGGTCTGCCGACGTTGTTTCGGGTAAGCACAGAGTGCAGGCGGATTTATTCATCAAAATACACTAATTATGGTATGCAATCAAATTATGAGTTCATAAAAAAGAAGCAATTTCCGCAGAATGAAATTTTATGATTGTGTTTTGTGTGTCATGTCTGACTATTTCTAGTGTGTGTTGAGGTAGGTGCATTCTGTATTCATGTGGGATTTATTTTCAATTTTAACACTATCACTTAATTTTAATTTTAGCAACAGCATACGGCATGGGAACGTATTTTGCAGTTACAGCCGGTTACTCTGCGAGCAACCAATATTCCAGACCAAACATACAAGGACAAAAGCACATCTTCCTATGCCATGTTCTCGTAGGAAGGTATACCCAAGGAAAGCCAGGATTATTGGCACCACCACCTTTGCAGCCAAACTCTACTGACCTATATAACAGTGTTGTTGATAATGTTGCAAATCCTGGAATGTTCGTCATATTTAACGATGTTCAAGCATATCCCAGCTACTTGATTACCTTTACGTAGGCCTACAAGCAGCGTGACCACTCACAATTTTTGATATACCCAATGACTGGGTCGAAATTACCCAAGATTCAGCAAAAATTGCTCAAAATTACCCAAGCTTCCTGAAAATGCATTAAAATTGGAAAAAAAACCGTGTTTTTCGCATGTATAGTTTCACTTTTAGTTCAATTTATTAACCATTTTTTATTGTAATTGCTTGTGTTAATTATGAAAATTAATATTCATGAGGTGATAATACGGATAGAAAAATACGCCCTCAGTCGGCCAGTGTTATCAATGATCAAGTTTTATTATGTAATGCGTTAATTAGGTAAGATCAATGGCAACGCAAGTCACAAAAAACAATTCTGAACCCATGTTTATAGCAATTAACAATGTTATGTGCACTTGGTTGAGTTTTGCTTACTTGAATGGACTGAAATATACTCTGTTACTTCTTAATTCTTCCTCTATGACAAAAATATTTAATTTTCTTAGTAAAAATAAAATACCCAAGGATTTGAACGGAATACCCAAGAACCCAAGACCAAGTCAAAATACCCAAGATCTTGGGTAAATACCCAAGCAGTGGTCACACTGCCTACAAGAGTAACAGCAACAAATACAACAATTATAATTATTCTGTGATAAATGCTTGCTGTGCACCACGTAGGCCTAGATATAGGCCAACGTAGTGTACCACGTATACTTCGCCATGTAAACAATATAAATGCATTATAATTTATAATCCGAAAACATTTTACATCAGCGTCAATCCTTCTTGTTTCCCCCATAGATAACCCCTAGGACATTTCATTTACAAATACATCGTTAACCCATATAATACAATTATAAACGGCAATCTATATACCTAGCTATGATCAAATTAGGACGCTCTTGTTTACAGAATCAGTGAATAAATACCAGAAGATAGGTAGACTGCTTATTAGATACGTTACACATTTTGATAGGTGGACGAATTGTACAATTTTTTTTTTTTTTTTTGATTTTTTTTTTTTGGAGACGGCGACAGGAATTAGGATAACCACTGGATGTACACTCCAACTATTATTATTTATATACTGTAGTGTCAAAGTGTTAGTAATGCTCTAAATTGTTTGTGGGCTCTTAGCAAATATATAAGAATTAAAATACCGGTATTATTATTATTATTATTATTATTATTATTATTATTATTATTATTATTGTGTATATTTTCAATAATATTATTATTGGGAGCACTTTCTGTGAAAATTACAAAATTCAAATTAGAGAATTAAGAAACTATAAAGGAAGAGTCAATAAAAAATTGAATATAATTAATTTAGGTTATCAGACTACGCTCATACTTATATGAAAAAGTTTCAATAAAATGTTATTTGACGTTGATAAAGATAACAGGAGCTATCGAAATATCCATTTAATTTTGTTATGTTTTAATAAATTCGTGTTCCGCAAGTCAACCTTCAATGATTCTACATCTACATCGTTTTTTTCATTGTTTTTACATTTTATTTCACTTGAAGCATACATATAAATCTCGGGGAAACACCACAGGTTTTACAATTTTCCAAAAATTGACGTCGGCTTCTGCTTTAATTGCTTTTATTTGTAAGCCTCTCCAGTTGTCTGCATTCCACCTTCGATACTGTAATATTTTTAAAGCAGAAGCTGATGTCAACTTTTTGATATATATAGTCTTTTGTTAATGATGTTCTGGATGATGACAATGTCAGTAATAACTATAAAATTAGGGTAACGCCTAATACTCTCAAAAAATATATTGATAAGCTTCCGTTGGGTAAAGCAATGGGATTTGATGGTTTGTTCAATCATGGAGGTATAAAAATATTTTTATACCTCCATGGTTCAATGAACACTTTAAGTTTGCTTCCGATAGGTTGTGTGTAGACTTGCCACAAGTCTCTAATTATAGGTTTTCCTAGTATTAGTTAATTTTGGAGAGCGCCACCAGCGACGGTATATATCGAGAAACTTTTATGCGAATTAGAGACTTGTAAAAGAGTGAGTCAAATCGATTGCAGACCGCTGGCCATGACAAGCATGACATAATTTTTGGGATGCCGTATTTGGCAATAGAGTGAATGTTATGACGGAAGGTCAACCAATCAAACGGTTCTCGTTTTGGTGCCACGAATGTAGAGAGGAGTCAGGAAGTTGGGACATAGCTCCGTGTAGGTGCGTGGAATATCGTGGTATTTTATTAGTGGAGGAAAAGAAAACACCAACCGAAACGCCAAAAAAACTGTATTCCAGAGAAATTTTTGTTCTGCGCACAATATCGAGAGCGTGGAAAAGCTGCAGTCTAGAAAGTGGTTGTATTGCGAACCGTCTTGGTTCACGCGAGGCTCAGTATTTTAAAGACTACAGTAGAACATAACTGTCCACCACAATAGGCCTAGGCCGACGGGAAAGATGTCATGCTGTCGAACCTGCGACACAAAATTGAAGACAAAGGATACCTGGATAAGCCTCGGGAGTGGTCGAGGGTACGTTTACGTATTTTTAAAAACAAGTGAATGTCACCAAAAAGAGGAGCAGCTCGTCTGTATTCCCAAGAGCAAAGATAAATTTGATTAGCGCGGTAGGCGAAACATGAACTAACCACATAGGCCTACTGCTGGTGTAGTGGACGGGACGATCCTGGCCTAGTATGGACTCGTCTCTAGATAAAATGATGATGGTACCAACGAGGCCGAAACTAATGTAAAGGTGCGTCAGTCTTTAAAATACTTATTAGAATTCTGTGTTTATCTTTCATTTATTGTTAAGATAATATAGTGAAACAAAGTAAGATAAAATGTAAACCATAAAACTACTTTTTAGGAAGGCTATAGTTTGTTTAAAGCAAATCAATTTAGGAAAATACCAGATATAATTTTTTTAGTAATTTTAAAAATGGACCTTAATTTAAAAATCAAATAAATAGCCCCCATCACTCCTTTTGTCGACTCTTGTGAGTGATTGTGAATGCACTTGTTATTGTAAACTGCTTAATAATTAATTGTACTTATTCTTCAGTTTTCAATCAGTTGATGGAATTTATATTTTCCAAGATATTCACAAAAAGTCACAGCCCTATTTCTCTATCTGGAAGTACACTAATTTTAATCATAGTCTATTGGCTAACCTATATTTAATTGCCATTAATAATTCAAATTTTCACTATGAGACTGAATGAAATTTGTTGACACTTTACAGGGATTTCTATGACATTAAATAATTTATCAATACTATAATATATAGTCATAAAATAATGATAAGGTCTATGTTAAATGTGCCATGGTTATGGAAAGTGGTCAATGCATATATGAAAATTTGGCTAGGACATAGTTTGACAAACTATTCATAGTTAAATGAATATATATATATATATATATATATATAATTTGTAATTATAAAATGCCTATTGTTTTTATTTTACAGGTTTATCTCATATAGTTTTATCATATACAG